>NW_027197132.1:0-68331 GCF_038502225.1 Cherax quadricarinatus | reverse complement strand
GCATTTATTAACAATTGTAATTGTATTACTAATAGGCCTAATGTAGTTCCTGTGTGCAATTATCTGTTTGTAATTACAGTACTTCCCTGCTTAGCACAGATCAAGGCTTTTTGAATATACTTTGGGGGCAAATTTTCATATAATTTATTACACTAGAATGCATGTAGCCACATCCATCATATTAAAGGTAAGTTTTAATATGTTTAGATTAAAAAATATTTTAATTTATCTTTTACTGTGATGCAAGGTTTGCCATTTTAAAATCAGGTTTAATGAGGTTAAGGCATCAAAAAGTTTATGAATCACTCTGCCTTAGATGATTTGTGGGTAGCCCTCATGTTGAATATTTTCCAGATATTTTGGCAGTTCTTGAGTGAATTTGATTAATACATGAAGATTGCTTCAGCAAGCAAGTCTTTTGGAAAATAATATTCAAATGAGATAGGTAAGAGTATGTTTGATATTTCCCATGGACATAGGCTTTCCTTATTTGAAGAGTAATAATCATTATAATACTGCTATAATTTATAAAAATAACACATATACATGTATGTATTTGACAGGTGTGCAAAATTAGCAGACTGTCAATGTGCTGTAATGCAATAGCTGAAAGAAATTTCACTGTAAATAGGATATTCTTTTTACAGTAGTGCTTCCATGGATAAAGACTGAAGAAGGTACCTCTCTTTTTGAACAGTTTATATATTTTAAGACATCAAATTATCCATAAATTTAATAAAACTATTTATTCTTTGTTATGCAATAACTTTTTATTATAATATTTTGCATCCAGTATATATTTGTTTTTATTATCTGATCAAATAAACATTTTTAAGCATAAATGCTGCTACATATACTGGTTACAAATTAATGAATGTTATCAAAATATAAATACCATCAGTTAATTCATATTTTCTCTGTAAAATAGAATGTGTACTGTCTCCTACTATATTAATTGCCACACTAAAGTATCCATACATTCTTGTAGTTGATCAAAGGTTGGCAAAAAATGTACTTAAATACTTGTGTGTTTTCCAGTGCTATGAACTTATTATAAACCAGGTGTTGCACTCCTTATGCTGTAGGCATGTTTTAAAGTTTAAATGCAAGCTAAGTAAATATTGGAAGATAAAGTTTATGTTGGGTTTAGATCAGGGTGAGTGTATGGCATCTTTGAATGCTATGGTGCCCTCCATCACACCTGTAATCAACACTGTTAAAGTAGACATAAATAATTCTTAAGGTAGAGTGCTGGTTTTTAATTACTATTTTAAATATATAGTACAAGCAACCCTGAGTTCACAAGTATCCAACTTGAGTCTTCCCCAAACAAATTTGTGTATGCAGTTGGTTCCCATGAATGGGACTTTTATTTTAAATATTGTACCTATAGGGAAATAATGATTTGACTTTGGAACTAATGGCTTTTGTAGAACTAATTAGGTAGTAAGTGCAAGGGTTGCCAGAAGATATTATTTTTTTTATCTACATTAAAATTTCTTATTGTCAGTTCTTTACTACATATATCTAGAGTTCAGGACCTCATATTTTAAAAAATTAATAGCAATACATTACTGTATACCTATAATATGCAGACCAAAGTTAAATATGTCCAGATAGTAAAAATTCTGCTGTACAAGATTTTATACAGAGTAGAACTGTGTGGCAGCAGATGACTGAAGTTCAATTTGTCCCATTTTAAACTGGAGTCTGTGAAGCCAGCGAAGCAAATTTGGTAGGGATGTGGTGCTTGGACTTGGGGTCTCAGGGTCTGTCGGTGGAGCAGCATTCTGACATGCCTGAAGTCTAACAGCTAACTGTCCTGGTAACTGCAAAGGTGAACAGAACATTAGGTAGCCTTGTAGAATTTAATACAAATCTGTGCAATCAGTTCATTTTGTAGCATCAGTTACGATGTACAGTACAGTATAAAAGATGCTAAACACTAAATACAGCACCGCAGTATTAACTCTTAAGCTAGTAGAAGGTCAAAATTAACATGCTTCCTAGTGCCGGCAATTTAGGGAAAAAAATGATCTGCCGAAAAATTCTCCTTGATTTAAGAAGTGTAATAAGACAAGAATGAGTGAAATGTGATTATATTACTTAGGGATATTAAGGTTTGAAGGTGATGTCTGTGCCTGTTTTATGACAAAACGAGTGCTTACAACATGGAGGAAGTAGCTGTGTTTGAACATATATTTATGATTCCCATTTTTTCTAATTTTTTTGGATCATATGTTTTATACCTATATTTTCATATATTTCACTTAAATTTATTGTTCATTCACAATGAATGTAAATACTAAGCACATGTAAATAAATGTAAATGACATTTTTCTCCCACAATGCCTTACACACTTCTTTCTTTCAACACACCGGCCGTATCCCACCGAGGCGGGGTGGCCCAAAAGGAAAAACGAAAGTTTCTCCTTTTACATTTAGTAATATATACAGGAGATGGGGTTACTAGCCCCTTGCTCCCGGCATTTTAGTCGCCTCTTACAACACACATGGCTTACGGAGGAAGAATTCTGTTCCACTTCCCCATGGAGGTAAGAGGAAATAAACAAGAACTAGTAAGAAAATAGAAGAAAACCCAGAGGAGTGTGTATATATATGCTTGTACATGTATGTGTAGTGTGACCTAAGTGTAAGTAGAAGTAGCAAGACATACCTAAAGTTTACACATAAATTTGTCTTCAGTTTAAGAGTAAAAGAAATTGGTCAACTGACAAAAAATCAATAGTAGTAATAGTACAGAAATCTAGAATGGCAGGTATTGCAGAAAAGTATGGTAGATGCTTGGCATTAAGCAAACTATTGTGGATTATATTTTGCTCTGGTTACCCTCCTCTTCAAGGGGGGCTCCTTGGCGTGGTGAAGAGGCTCTTGGTCTGAGGAATTAGACCTGTCGGTCTCCTTCCTCAGACCGAACCTAATTACCCCCCTATCCCATCCTCCCCTTTTTCCTTTCCTCCTCCTCACCCCCTCCCTTTTTGGCCTTTAGGATTTTTCCCACAGGCACACTAGTTCATAGGTAGGGGGAAGGGTACCGGGGTCCATCCCATACCATTGAGGTTCTTGGCGGTGGCGTAGTTTGCCGTGGGATCTGGATCGCCTGGGGAGGTCCCGATCCCTCTCCGGTATCCCGGAGGGTGGCTTTGGGTGTCTTTCGGGCGACGGGTGTATCTCTGGAAGCCACCTTTCGGATTCCGGGGGTGGTGGCAGAAGGAGGTATGCTTTGTGGCGGATATCCGGCCGCCCTCTCTTTTGTCCACCGAGGTAGCTCGGCAGATGTGAGGTTGCTATCCCGGATTGCTGGTTTACTGGCATGAAGGGTAGGGTATGGCACGGGTTCCATGCTGCATCTGCGCTACTTGCGGTGCTGAGGTCCTCTTGGGCGTGGAGGGAGATTTCTGGCCCTTTCATTCCTCCTAGGAACTATCCCTCCCCGGTCCCCCCCTTTTTTTATTCTTTCTTTTCTTAAAAACAAAAAGAAAGAAGTAACCTAACCATGGAGTCCCAAATCCATGGCCCCACTACCCCCGGGCCCCTTATTGTTACCGCACCCTGTTCTGACCTCGCCTCATCTTTTGGCCACTCTTTGGACACTCCTAAGGCCCCTGTACCTCTTGCTGGTGCTGTTTCCTTACCCGCTTCAGGTACCGGGGCTTCCACTGACTCCTTCGATTTGTCTGACCTCCGCTCTCCTTTGACTATGCTTCCGGCCTCTCCCTCTATGGTGCGACGATTTTCGAATCGCCAGTCCGTCTCACGTCGGACCAACTCTGGTCTCACTTCTAAATGCCAACGACAATCTCTTGACGATGTTACTTCATTACCTTCCCATTCTACTCAGAAAAGACGACACATCATGCACTCCCTCTCCACGCTCAGTTTCAGACCACACAATGGACTAAATTCTTTACTTTACGACCGACTTCTTCTACTGCCTATCTTTCTGACCATAGTATTGGCAAAGTGCTCCTACGCCACGTTGGTAGAGATATTTCCTTTCATGCTCTTAAGAGTGGTACACGCATCATCACAGTCCACAATTCTACCCAAGCTCATGATGTTTCTCTTCTTTCACATATCGATACTATTCCTATCACTAGTGAAAAACATCATTCCCTCAATTCTTGTAGTGGTACTGTTATTCTGCCCCATACCATAGTCCAACAGAATTTCCGGACGTGTAGCAATGACATTCTCGAACAGCTGGAACTCCAAGATCTCCCAATTCTCAAGGTAGACACTTATGTTCTTCCCGCCCACGGGCGAAGACGATACCCTTGCAATGTGGCTTGTTTAACTTTTGACAGCCGTGAACTTCCATCCTCTGTTTATGCAGCAGGACATCGGTTACAAGTTCGGAAGGTGATCCCTACACCACAACAGTGTAGGAATTGCTGGCGATTTGGCCACCCAGCAAAATATTGCAGATCTATAGCCGAATGCCCAGCCTGTGGTGCTGATGACCATTCTAATACACATCTTGCAGTCAACCTCCCTCTTGCCTTAATTGTCATGAGGCTCACCCTTCGTACTCTCGCCGTTGCCAGGTCTACTTAAATGAGCGAGAAATTCGTTGCCTCAAAAAGGCAGAAGGTCTCCCTTCTGCTATGGCAGTTTCTCATCTCCGCCTCCAAGGGAGACTACCTCGTGTTTCAAAACGTCCCCCCACTTCTGGGGTCCCATCTTCTGCAGCCTCCTCTGCGGTTGTCAGTCCCATAGTCACTCCTGTATCTAATTCTTTTGCTGTCCTGGGCTCAGACGTCCCTACTTCAACACCTCAGTCTGTCCTCGCTTCTTCGTGTTCTCCCTCACAAACCCCGGTATCGACAAGACCTCATACGACACCTCCTCCCAATCGTCCCTCTTCTTCTCAGAGGTCCAACAAATCTCCTTTAACCCCTCCTTCCCTTCATCCACCTCCACATTTTACCTTCCCGGTCTCTGTACCTAGGTCTTCCCCTTTCACTGGTTCCGTTACAAGTGTGGAGGTTCATCCTCCTCCTCGTACTGTGCCTTCCTCCCCTGTCCCCTCCCAAGTTTCTTCCTCTTCTGTCCCCTCCCACACTTCTCCAGTTCCCTCCACCCTTTTGCACTCCCCTACCTTGATACAGTCCAATACAGCTCCGATCTTTACTCAAACTCCTCCTCCTTCCATCTCCAATATTGTCTCCCATATGACATCTCTGAATATATTGCAGAGACCAAACCATCAATGGACACTGATCCACCCTCTGTTCCTTCTCTTTCCTTTTCTCCATCTGCGCAACTCCTTTCTTCACAACGCACCATTCCTTCACTACTTGAACGTTTTCCTTTGCCACCGCATGTGGACTTTTCTAACCATTCTAGTCCGTAGGTACCCTTACCTGCGGATTTCAGGTATCTTTATCGTTGCCAATCATGGCCTATTTACAGTGGAATATTCGCGGCCTCAGGGGTAATCGGGGTGAGCTTCAGATGTTGCTCTCCCATTTTTCCCTGTTGGTGTTTGCTTACAGGAACAAAAATTACACTCTGCCATTATCTATCCCATCTCAGGCTATAATTTATTGTATTCTTCAGATCCTTTTCCTGATGGGACCTTTAATGAAAGTGCCCTTCTTCTACGCACTGATATTCCGTACCATCAGCTATATGTTCGTACTTCGCTGCATTACACAGCAGCCCGTATCCACTTGCATAGGTAGTGTACACTCTGTTCTTTGTATCTCTCTCCTTCTCGGGCATTATCTATCCCGGATATTGCCTTTCTTGTTTCGTCATTACCGCCACCACTTCTGTTGCTTGGCGATTTTAATGCCCATCATTTCCTCTGGGGGGGCTCACTGTGATTCCCGTGGCATTCAGTTAGAGGCTTTTCTTGCTACCCACCCCTCCATGTTTTAAATACAGGTACTCGCACCCATTTTAATCCTCGGACTCATACTCTCTCTTGCATCGATCTCTCAGTCTGCTCTTCCTCCGCCGCATTAGACTTCACCTGGTCTGTTCTCCCGAATTTACATGACAGCGATCATTTCCCAATCATTCTTACTTCCCCTTCATATTCACCACCTCTTCGTAACTCACGCTGGCAATTTGATCAGGCAAATTGGAACCTTTAGTCACAACTAACTGTTTTTAGTGAGGTTCCTTCTTCGTCCTCCATTGATGAGCTTTTACACCTCTTCTCGTCGCCTGTTTTAACCGCAGCTTCTCATTCTATACCCCAAACTTTGGACAGGCATTCTCAGAAATGCGTGCCTTGGTGGTCTCCTGCTTGTGCTCGTGCAGTACGTTTGAAACACGCTGCGTGGGGCAGGTACCGGTACAATAGAACCACGGAGAGACTTCTTGATTTTAAGCAGAAGCGTGCGATCGCTCGCCGTGTCATCCGTGACGCTAAATGCACTTGCTGGCGAGGTTATGTCTCCATCATCACCTCTGCTTCCTCTATGAGTGCAGTCTGGAAAAAAGTACGAAAACTGAGTGGTAAATATTCTCCTGACCCGGCTCCTGTTCTGCGGGTTGCCGGTGTTGATATAGCAAACCCACTAGATGTTGCCAATGAAATTGGCAATCATCTGGTCCGTATTTCTCAGGGGCTCCATCTATGCCCCTCATTTCTTTCCTCAAAGTCTGCCAGAGAGTTAGCACCCTTGGACTTTCCTTCTCTCAGAGAAGAACAGTATAATGTGCCTTTTACCCTTCAGGAACTGGAGGCAACACTCTCAGCTTGCCGATCATCGGCAGCTGGGCCCGACATTCATATTCATATGCTACAACATTTACATCAGTCAGCCTTTGCAGTCCTATTACGCCTTTTCAATCTTATTTGGTCACAAGGAGTTCTTCCACAGCTGTGGAAATCTACCATTGTTCTCCCTTTCCACAAACCGGGTACTACGGGACATGAAGCCTCCCACTATCGTCCCAATGCTCTTACCAGTGCAGTTTGCAAAGTGATGGAATGCCTGGTAAACAGACGTTTAGTGCGGTATTTGGAGACACACAACAGTCTCTCCACTCGTCAATATGGCTTTTGTAAGGGTCGTTCTACCATAGACCCCTTACTATGCTTGGATATGTATGTTCGTAATGCCTTTGCGAATAACCACTCAGTTATTGCCATATTTTTTGACCTTGAGAAGGCATATGACACAACTTGGAGGTATAATATTTTGGCCCAAGCCCACTCCTTAAGCCTTCGAGGCAATCTACCATCCTTCCTTAAGAACTTTTTAACTGACAGACATTTTCGTGTTCGGGTTAATAATGTGCTCTCCCCAGACTTTATCCAAGCTAAAGGTGTCCCCCAGGGATGTGTTCTGAGCACAACACTTTTTCTCCTTGCTATAAATGATTTGGCCTCTAGTCTCCCATCCAATATTTGGTCATCACTCTATGTTGATGACTTCACTATTGCCTGTGCAGGCGCTGACTGTCACCTCATTACAGTTTCTCTCCAGCATGCGGTTGACCGTGTTTCCAATTGGGCCACCACACATGGGTTTAAATTTCCCAGTACCAAAACTCACCAAATTACTTTCACTAGACGTTCTGTCATCTCCAATCATCCTTTATATCTCTATGGCACCCGTATCCCTGAATGTGATACAGTCAGGTTTCTAGGCCTCCTCTTTGACCGTAGGTTGTCCTGGAAACCTCACATTACCTCTCTGAAGACAACTTGTCACAGCCGGCTGAATCTTCTTAAAACCCTTGCTCATCTTTCATGGGGAGCTGATCGTCGAACTCTCCTTCGCCTACATTCCACCCTCATTTTATCGAAACTTGATTATGGTGACCAGATCTATTCAGCTGCCTCTCCTGCTACTCTATCTAGCCTCAACCCTATTCATCACCAAGGATTACATTTATGCCTTGGTGCTTTTTGCTCTTCCCCTGTTGAGAGCCTCTATGCAGAAGTGAGCATTCCATCCTTATCCAATCGCCATGATGCCCATTGCCTTCGCTACTATGTACGCTCTCATGATCTCCGCAATCCTTCCACTTATAGAATGGTCACCGATATTAGTAGACATTCTTTATTTGTTCGCCGCCCCTGTTTGTTCCGTCCCTTCTCTCTTCACCTACATTCGCTCTTGTCTTCTCTTCAATTTCCACCTTTCTATGTTCATGTAGCATCTCACTTTTCTCTACCCCGCTGGGAAGTTCCAGCTGTTCGAGTCTGTTCTTTCTCACTCCCTTGCTCGAAAGCCCAACTGTCTATGGTAGCTTCCCGCTCTCTTTTTCTTAACCACTTCCACTCTCATTCTCATGCCATTGCAGTGTACACAGATGGCTCTAAGTCTTCTTACGGCATAGGATTCGCAGCAGTGTTTCCGAACAGCGTCGTACGAGGGCATTTACTATCTTCGGCTAGTATCTTTACTGCTGAATTGTATGCCATTCTTGCAGCATTTATCTGTATTGCATCTATGCCTGTATCGTCATTTGTGGTCGTCTCAGACTCCCTTAGTGCTTTACAGGCTATACAGAAATTTGATACACCTCACCCCTTAGTCTTCCGCATCCAACTTTGGCTACGCCGCATCTCTACCAAGCATAAAGATATTGTTTTTTGTTGGGTCCCTGGTCATGTTGACGTACAGGGCAATGAACAGGCAGACACTGCTGCGCGGTCAGCAGTACATAACCTACCAGTTTCATATAGAGGTGCTCCATTTACGGACTATTTTGCTGCAATAGCTACCCACCTTCACACCCGTTGGCAGCAACGTTGGTCTACTCTACTCGGTAACAAACTTCAATCTATTAAACCGAGTATAGGTTACTGGCTGTCTTCTTGTCACCAGTGCCGAGGTTGGGAGACTACTCTCTCCCGTCTCTGCTTTGGCCATACACAAATAACCCGCACATAAAAGAGAGAAGCTTACGACGATGTTTCGGTCCGACTTGGACCATTGACAAAGTCACACTGGCCATACTCGTCTTACTCATGGATATCTCATGGAGAGGCGCCCTGCTTCTCTCTGTGAGAATTGTCGGGTTCCATTATCGGTCAGCCACATTCTGTTAGACTGCCCACTTTATCAACGAGCACGCAGAATTTACCTCCAACGTCGTCTTCGCTCCGTTGCTCTCTTTTTACCTTCCCTTCTCGCTGATGGACCCACCTTTCATCCGGACTCTCTCATTGACTTTTTGACAATAACTGACTTACTTCACAAACTCTGATGATACCTTCAGCCCTTTCTACCTCGATCTCTTGCTACCCTCTACCCTGTACTATCCCCTGCCCCGCTGTTTTCTGTAACCTACTGATCACCCCTCCCCCCTTCTGCCGCCCAATACCCTCGCTTCCTTTCCTACCCTGCAGCGCTGTATAGCCCTTGTGGCTTAGCGCTTCTTTTTTATTATAATAATAATCTGGTTACCCTTCAGGGGAGGTTCCTTGATCTCAGTAAGGGGCTTCTGATCTAAAGGCTTTGATTGGTGACTGGGATACCCATCCCTGGTGGGAGATAATGACCAGTTTCTAAGAATTCTCTAATGGAAATTTCAGTGCCAAATACTTTCCCCATATTCTGTAATTACCCTCCCCTCCCATTTTCTAAAATTCAACATGACTATGGATTTCCTCACTTTCTGTAAAAACATTCCCATTTTCTATAATTCAAGACAACTCTGCATTTCCCATTTTCTGAAATTTAAAGGTCCCACTTTCTAAAGCTGGACATCCCATATTCAACCTACTCTACATGCCTCAACCACCTAGATAACCCTTCCTCAGTACTCTGAATTAAACCTTTGGTGATCCCACACTGCCTTTTAATTTCTATGATCTGAATTCTTTGCATGATATTCACACCACACATGGCATATCTGCTATCTCTGGCTGCCTCCTCACTACAGCATTAAACCCATTCCTCATACCCATCTGATAGTATTGGTACTACTAAACTCTAGTACATTCCCTTTTTTGCCTCCCAAGATTAACTTTTCTTTCTAGAGATGCTTCAACACACCACCCATTCCCCCCCTCCCCCAACTACTCTATGGTTCATTTCATAGTTCATAGACCCACCTGCTAAGGTAAACTATAGAACAGATGAAGTGAAAAGGGTGGGTGGCATATTAAGTATCTGTGGAAAGAAAGTTTATTTATGGAGGGAAAAAAAAAAGTACCTGAATATAGCAGTAACAACACATTTATATGGATGTTAGGCACAAGTTATATGCTGTGAAATCCTATTGTCATTTAATACCAAAAAGTTTAACCAAAAGAAAAGCTCTGTCTCCACCATTTCAGATAAATGAAGTGAAAAGGCATTAATTAGATTATGAAGAGGTTTGGAACAATAAAGTGGATCTGTAAACAAAGAAAGACAAACCTTAGTGTGGTGTGTGTACAAAACTGGAGCCCAGAGGGGTAGTAACTTGGTGAGGACAGTAGAGCGACACTCGTGTAGGGCCTCCATCAAACTCAGAAAGTGTAGGTTGACCATTTCACTTAGCTGAATTAACAAATTGATATTGTCATAAATTTATTTATAACAGGACTGAAAACATTTTGAGAAATAAAGGTGTTTGTGTTACTTAAGCTGATCGAGTTTTACAGACTAAAATATGATTCATACATGATCTCATGCAACATTCAATATTTTTTTTGCTAACCAGCTAAATTAGTGTTTTATTGGCAAGATTAAAATCATACCCAATTACAGTATAGTAATAACAGTCTCTGGAGATAATTAGTTCTATGTAAAAACTGCTTCTGAAAATCATTTTAGTAAATCTGTCTACTCTGTCATGCTTTATTAAACTACAAGGTTTTGTTCTGTGGGGTAAGATAAATATGGATGTACTTCTTAAAACTGACTTAACACTCATGGGTTGGATAAATTTCTACACAAGATGCTTCGGGTACAGGGTTAGCATGCAAGAAACAGACTGTCATTTATCCATAACATCAGTCAAATATTCAGGGAATATACTTAGAAATAGTGTAATTAGTGTTTACAACATTGAAGAATGTATGGAATAAACAAAGATATATAACAAGTTTGGTAAAGCTATCTGTGGAACCATGCAATGCACTATGTATAACAACTTTTATTTAATGAACATAAATTGCTACCAGTCTGAATTCAGGGATCAAAGTTATCATTAGACCACTCTACTAGGTAATAATGTAGAATATTTAAAAATATTAATTTACTACATTCTAATGATTTAGGTACTGTACTAGGTACTTTTGTTATAGAAATGGAGTGTGTTTACACTTGCCTCTATACATTTTCAGTACTTAATGGCCCATATGAGTTTAGCATGTTTTTACAAATATAATTGTTTTTTGAAATTTTAATGTTTAAGCATGTAATACTCTATTAGAATGCCTATTATATCAAACTGTAATTCAACTTAATGGTATTAGTAGAGGTTGGTTCTTAATGTTTCCCTAATTGAAAAAGACAAGACAACAGATGAAGAAAAAATCCTAATTTGCAAGTTACTGGATTTTTCTACTGCAAAACAATGAGACATTAAACCCACTAGCTCTAATCCTATTACCTGTGTACTTAAATTTAACCTGCTGCTATTTCATTAGATTCTTAGTTTTGAATAAAAGAATTATGCAGTCACTGCAAGATATCCACACTCCACTAGTGTTGAACTATGTCCATGTTCTAGCAGATGTTACTATAGGTCAAGAAAAATACCTGGGCTGTTTCAGTTTCCTGGGGTGAAATGGCAGCCCAATATGGATAAGGAAGGAATATACAATAACTGTATGATATAAACAGACAAGGAACATCAAGTTCCACTCCTACTACTATAAATTTCATTATTTATATGTACACACTGCATAATTAAACAAAAATTCAAACGAACTTTTACTACTATCCTTTGATATTGCTAATTTTTACTGAACACAACGATTAAACTTCTATCATTCTCTCTCCTCCCCTGGCTCTCCATACCTTGGTAAGAAATGGCTGTTATATACTTTACCATGTCAACCCAATTTAAAAAAAAAAAATCTACCTCAAAAAAAAAAAAATTACAAGCTTAATGTTTTCTAGAATTTTTCTTATTACAGTATTAAACTTTTTTGTATAACCTAACCTTCAATGGAAGCTTTATATGTAGGTTTTCCACATTTGTAGGAAATACTTGATCAAACTAATAATTATACCATGTCAAATGTCAATTTGGGAAGAAAAAAAATTTAGCCTAAGAAAGTTTCCAACACTTTAAAATCATACCACATACTCTGACATACTGATGATGAAAATGTAGTGAAAATTATTAAATACAGATACTAAAAGCTATATATATACAAAGTTTTTTTCCACATTTGTAGGAAATAAATGATCAAACTAATAATTTTAATGTCAATTACCAATTTTAGCAGAAAAAAATTTTGGCCTAAATTTTTTTCAAGCCCTCAGTATTGTTTAAAAATCACACGACAGGTACCCGTGAGATACTGTTTAAAAAACTGAGGTGAAAAACATTACAGGTAATTATAAAATATAGGACTTTTTATGTAACCTAACCTCAAATGAAAGCATTATATACAAAGTTTTCAACATTTATAGGCAGTAACTGATCAAACTAATAATTCTACCATGTCAATTGCCAACTGCTTAAAATTACAATTTGATATACTGATGAAGAAAATGTGAAAATTATTAAATACAGATAATTTTAGCATATTAGATTGTATCCAATTTTTTTTTCACATTTGTAAGAAGAAATTGATCAGACTGCTAATTCTACTATGTCAATTGCCAATTTTGGGAGGAAAAAAACATTTTAACCTAAAATATACCCTTGAGATGTGTCATTAATCATTAGTAACCAGACAATTTTAGGACCTGAGTTATCTAAAGATCCACATGAAGAGAACACAAAAGTATAAAAATACGTACCAAGAGTCTGAAGACATAGTGAGCAACCAAAATTTTTATGGGAAGAAAGCTACCAATGGAACAAAGAAATACAGGGAAGGACAACAGGGTATACATGGACACATGACAAGTCAACACAGTGAACCAATACTCACACACCAGGGTCAAACATACAACAGTCCACATTACAGGCCATACTGGATGACAGAATATACATACAATGAGCATTAGTATAGCTCTTTGTGTGCATGGTACAATATAAAGGTACTAAAAAAAAATATCAAATGGTAAATCTTTCTTTTTGCCAACACTGAGGGACTGAAAACAAATAGAAATGACAATTAACTATATGCGGGTTCCTCACAGAAATAAATGCTATGACTGAAAAACAGAAAGGAAGTTTTGGCCAGTGAGATACGAGTGAAAAAATACAATATTTATAGATGTCAGTAAATAAGTCACAGGGAAGAATAGGTTTAACGTGAAATACACATTTTGCTGCACAGAACTGTTGAATTAATCAAGTAATACAGTAGAAGTACTAGATGTTATAGTCAGGATAAAAGAACTTAGTAATTATGTTTGTATATAAACCATTATAAATAAATTTTTAATTTTGTGATGTGTTATACTGACCACTTTAGAGTGTGAGACCAGCTGAAGAATCCCTGGAGTGACCTTTGCCCAGAAATCAGTAAGTATAGCTGAGATGCTGCTATAACTGTCACCTCCTGGGCTTCCAGCACCTTGTTCTAGGTATACTGTCCATAGCTGTAGAGAGAAAATATAATTACTTTCTTGAAATGGCAACAAGAATCATGGGCATGGATATTTTACTATAAAATGGATTATTAGACCATTATACCTATACAGTGGACCCCCGCTTTACGATCAGCTCCCAATGCGACCAATTATGCAAGTGCGTTTGTACGCGTAAGTAGTTGGTTGGTAGACAGCAACCACCCAGGGAGGTACTACCGTCCTGCCAAGTGAGTGTAAAACGAAAGCCTGTAATTGTTTTACATGATGGTAGGATTGCTGGTGTCTTTTGTCTGTCTCATAAATATGCAAGATTACAGGTATGTCTTGCTACTTCTACTTACACTTAGGTCACACTACACATACATGTACACGTTTATTTATACACACTCATCTGAGTTTTCTTTGATTTTATCTTAATAGTTCTTGGTCTTATTACTTTTCCTTTTATATCCATGGGGAAGTGGAATAACAATCTTTCCTCCGTAAGCCATGCGTGTTGTAAAAGTCAACTAAAATGCCGGGGACAATGGGCTAGTAACCCCTTTTCCTGTAAAGATTACTAAAAAGAATAATAATAAGAAAATTGTCAAAGTGGGAAGTCTGAATGTGCATGGATGTTGTGCAAATGATAAGAAAGAGATGATTGTGGATGTTATGAATGAGAAGAAGCTGGATGTCCTGGCTTTAAGTGAAACAAAGCTGAAGGGGGTGGGAGAGTTTCAATGGAGAGGAATAAATGGGATTAGGTCAGGGGTTTCAAATAGAGTTAGAGCTAAAGAAGTAGCAATAATGTTGAAGGATAAGCTATGGCAGGAAAAGAGGGACTATAAATGTATTAATTCAAGGATTATGTGGAGTAAAATAAAGATTGGATGTGAAAAGTGGGTTATAATAAGCGTGTATGCACCTGGAGAAGAAAGAAGTGTAGAGGAGAGAGATTTTGGGAAATGCTGAGTGAATGCATGGGGAGTTTTGAATCAAGTGTGAGAGTAATGGTGGTTGGGGATTTCAATGCTAAAGTGGGTAAAAATGTTATGGAGGGAGTAGTAGGTAAATTTGGGGTGCCAGGGGTAAATGTAAATGGGGAGCCTTTAATTGAGCTATGTGTAGAAAGAGATTTGGTAATAAGTAATACATATTTTATGAAAAAGAGGATAAATAAATATACAAGGTATGATGTAGCACATAATGAAAGTAGTTTATTAGATTATGTATTGGTGGATAAAAGGTTGATGGGTAGGCTCCAGGATGTACATGTTTATAGAGGGGCAACTGATATATCGGATCATTATTTAGTTGTAGCTACAGTTAGAGGAAGGTGGCAACAAGTAAGAGGGAGGTGAAAGTGTATAAACTAAGGGAGGAGGAAGTTCGGGTGAGATATAAGCGACTATTGGCAGAAAGGTGGGCAAGTGCAAAGATGAGTAGTGGGGGGGTTGAAGAAGGTTGGAATAGTTTTAAAAATGCAGTATTAGAATGTGGGGCAGAAGTTTGTGGTTATAGGAGGGTGGGTGCAGGAGACAAAAGGAGTGATTGGTGGAATGATGAAGTAAAGGGTGTGATAAAAGAGAAAAAGGTAGCTTATGAGAGGTTTTTACAAAGCAGAAGTGTTATAAGACGAGCAGAGTATATGGAGAGTAAAAGAAAGGTGAAGAGAGTGGTGAAAGAGTGCAAAAGGAGAGCAGATGATAGAGTGGGAGAGGCACTGTCAAGAAATTTTAATGAAAATAAGAAAAAATTTTGGAGTGAGTTAAACAAGTTAAGAAAGCCAAGGGAAAGTATGGATTTGTCAGTTAAAAACAGAGTAGGGGAGTTAGTAAATGGGGAGATGGAGGTATTAGGTAGATGGCGAGAATATTTTGAGGAACTTTTAAATGTTAAGGAAGAAAGAGAGGCAGTAATTTCATGCACTGGTCAGGGAGGTATACAATCTTTTAGAAGTGAAAAAGAGCAGAATGTAAGTGTGGGGGAGGTACGTGAGGCATTACGTAGAATGAAAGGGGGTAAAGAAGCTGGAACTGATGGGATCATGACATAAAATGTTAAAAGCAGGGGGGGATATAGTGTTGGAGTGGTTAGTACTTTTGTTTAATAAATGTATGAAAGAGGGGAAGGTACCTAGGGATTGGCGGAGAGCATGTATAGTCCCTTTATATAAAGGGAAAGGGGACAAAAGAGATTGTAAAAATTATAGAGGAATAAGTTTACTGAGCATACCAGGAAAAGTGTACGGTAGGGTTATAATTGAAAGAATTAGAGGTAAGACAGAATGTAGGATTGCGGATGAGCAAGGAGGTTTCAGAGTGGGTAGGGGATATGTAGATCAAGTGTTTACATTGAAGCATATATGTGAACAGTATTTAGATAAAGGTAGGGAAGTTTTTATTGCATTTATGGATTTAGAAAAGGCATATGATAGAGTGGATAGAGGAGCAATGTGGCAGATGTTGCAAGTATACGGAATAGGTGGTAAGTTACTAAATGCTGTGAAGAGTTTTGATGAGGATAGTGAGGCTCAGGTTAGGATGTGTAGAAGAGAGGGAGACTACTTCCCAGTAAAAGTAGGTCTTAGACAGGGATGTGTAATGTCACCATGGTTGTTTAATATATTTATAGATGGGGTTGTAAAGGAAGTAAATGCTAGGGTGTTCGGGAGAGGGGTGGGATTAAATTTTGGGGAATCAAATTCAAAATGGGAATTGACACAGTTACTTTTTGCTGATGATACTGTGCTTATGGGAGATTCTAAAGAAAAATTGCAAAGGTTAGTGGATGAGTTTGGGAATGTGTGTAAAGGTAGAAAGTTGAAAGTGAACATAGAAAAGAGTAAGGTGATGAGAGTATCAAATGATTTAGATAAAGAAAAATTGGATATCAAATTAGGGAGGAGGAGTATGGAAGAAGTGAATGTTTTCAGATACTTGGGAGTTGACATGTCGGCAGATGGATTTATGAAGGATGAGGTTAATCATAGAATTGATGAGGGAAAAAAGGTGAGTGGTGCATTGAGGTATATGTGGAGTCAAAAACCGTTATCTATGGAGGCAAAGAAGGGTATGTATGAAAGTATAGTAGTACCAACACTCTTATATGGGTGTGAAGCTTGGGTGGTAAATGCAGCAGCGAGGAGACGGTTGGAGGCAGTGGAGATGTCCTGTTCAAGGGCAATGTGTGGTGTAAATATTATGCAGAAAATTTGGAGTGTGGAAATTAGGAAAAGGTGTGGAGTTAATAAAAGTATTAGTCAGAGGGCAGAAGAGGGGTTGTTGAGGTGGTTTGGTCATTTAGAGAGAATGGATCAAAGTAGAATGGCATGGAAAGCATACAAATCTATAGGGGAAGGAAGGCGGGGTAAGGATCGTCCTCGAAAGGCTTGGAGAGAGGGGGTAAAGGAGGTTTTGTGGGCAAGGGGCTTGGACTTCCAGCAAGTGTGCGTGAGCGTGTTAGATAGGAGTGAATGGAGACAAATGGTACTTGGGACCTGACGATCTGTTGGAGTGTGAGCAGGGTAATATTTAGTGAAGGGATTCAGGGAAACCGGTTATTTTCATATAGTCGGACTTGAGTCCTGGAAATGGGAAGTACAATGTCTGCACTTTAAAGGAGGGGTTTGGGATATTGGCAGTTTGGAAGCATATGTTGTGTATCTTTTTATGTATATGCTTCTAAACTGTTGTATCCTGAGCACATCTGCAAAAACAGTGATAATGTGTGAGTGTGGTGAAAGTGTTGAATGATGATGAAAGTATTTTCTTTTTGGGGATTTTCTTTCTTTTTTGGGTCACCCTGCCTCGGTGGGAGACGGCCGACTTGTTGAAAAAAAAAAAAAAAAGTTTGTACGTGTATGTTTGGGGGTCTGAAATGGAATAATCTAATTCACAATATTCCTTATGGGAACAAATTCGTTCAGTAATGGCACCTGAACATACTTCTGGAATGAAATAATATCGTAAACCGGGGGTCCACTGTATATCCTCTCAAGGAATGCTGGTGAGGGGCTCTTGATTTAGGGAATTGGATCTATGTTCCAGCTCCCTGAATTAAGCCTGAATACCTTCCATAACCCCCCCCCCAGAAGCTGTATAATCCTATGGGTTTAGTGCTTCCCCATGATTATAATAATAATATACCTATATATCACTGTATACTTATGAATATAGGCACTAATCCAGAGTTAAACCTCCTTTCTGATCTTTACAATAATCAATTCACAGCAAACCAGGACTGAAAATATTATACTGCAAATCATGTCAAAACTATCTTCACCAACACCAAAAATGCACAAATCCCAAGGTAAACACTCTGATGACTTCTCTGCATTCCTAGTTTCCATAATCTGAAATTTCTCCTCTTCATAGCATATTCTCATCTGGCCATTGCCTTATTGCATCAATTAACCTATTATTATTGAAAAAGGACTCTTATTAGCATTCACTTCTTTCATACCTCCATTTATAAATATAAAAAAACATTACACATACTTGCCTAAAACCATTTTTTACAGCTGATAACAACACAAACTCCCTTTACCTGACATAAAATGAAGGCATGGAATAGAGATGACATATGAAGCACAGAGGTTTTTGACTGCTCAGCAAAACCTGCCAAGATCACCTGTAAAATACATAAAAGTATTTTTTTATCATTAATTCTGAACAAGCACAGCCGAGTTGGCAGTTCAGCATTTTTCATCTTTCAAAAACTATATCAAATAAGTTCATCTCATGAAGATAAAGACATAGGCTAAATAATGTAAAGTTCCACATTTACATAACTATGCCATTTTGCCTCCCATGGTGAAAATTAAGAATAAAGAGGACTGATCCAGAATCTAACCCACAGTTTGGGATTACTATCCTGTCAGCCATTGAACACTGGAACCAGTGTGTGTGTATAGTTCAGTGGTTAAAACAACAGGCTAATAATCTAAAAGTGCAGATTCAAATCCTGAACCTCTGTTGAATCCTGTGTTACATTTCAAATACTGATAATGTATTTATATTACAAACTATTAATTAAATATTATTTTTCCAACCTGAATATGGTCAGCAATATGACAAGAAGCTTCTGGAGGTATTGGCTGGCACACTATTGAAGCTGAGCTTCCAATAAGACAAGTGTGTGTAAGAGCACCAAGCAGCAGCCATGACAGTAAACGAATGTGGGACACACACTCAATAAATTCTCGAGGTCTGAAAACAGTAAAGCACAATATCAGTGTTGCATAGCTAGTGTACAATTAGATAAAATTTGTTCATATACAAAGGTAAATAGGAGAAGGACTGCAGTCTGAGAACTAAGAGTGCATTTATTATATTATTATTATTCTTAGCTATGGGGGATTTCCAAATTCTGGTGGTGGGAAGTACAGTGGACCCCCGGTATTCAGTATTAATCCGTCCCTGATAGTTCATCGAATACCGATAATATCGAAAACCGAATCAATTTTCCTCATAAGAAATAATGGAAATCAAATTAATCTGTGCAAGACACCCAAAAGTATGAAAAATAAAAAATTTTACTACATGAAATATTAAGTTTAATGCAATAGAATAATTACAATAACAATAAAATAATTGACACTTAACTTTAATGAAGATCTGGTGATGATTGATGGGATGGGAGGAGGGGAGAGGTGTTAGTGTTTAGAAGGGGAATCCCCTTCCATTAGGACTTGAGGTAGCAAGTCCTTTTCCGGGGTTACTTCCCTTCTTCTTTTAATGCCACTAGGACCAGCTTGAGAGTCACTGGACTTCTGTCACACAACATAACTGGCAGCCTCACCATGCCTAATCACACTATGTATGCCACTACAATTCTTAAATCTTTCAAACCAACCTTTGCTGGCCTTAAATTCACTCACATCACCACCAGTTGCAGGCAATTTCTTTACCAAATCGTCATGCAACTGCCTAGCCTTTTCACAAATGATCGCTTGAGAGATGCTATCTCCTGCTATCTGTTTTTTATTTATCCACACCAATAACAATCTCTCAACATTTTCTAACACTTGCGGTCGCTGTTTTGTAATCACAGTTGCACCTTTTGCAAGAACAGCTTCCTTGATTGCCGTTTTCCTGGTCACTATAGTAGAGATGGTTGATTGGGGTTTATTATACAACCTAACCAGCTCCGACACACACACTCCACTTTCATACTTTGCAATTATCTCTTTCTTCATTTCATAAGTCATTAGCGACTTTTTTCTCGAAGGGATGGCACTAGAAGCTTTCTTCGGGCCCATGGTGACTTATTTTGCAGAAACAAGCACCAAACACAGTGATAATATGGATAATACGGAATGTACCGAATGTATCCTTAGAAGTGCACACACTGGCTGGCTTGTAAACACTGGCACACACGGTGCAGTTCAGGCCACACGTGGACACGTCTCGTACGAATTGTATCGAATACCGGATTTTCAATCGAATACCGAGGAAAATTTTTTGCGATATAATGCATCGAATACCGGATTTATCGAATACCGATGCCATCAAATACCGGAAGTCCACTGTACATTGCCTGCACTCTCAAAGAGAAGTATGAATGTTGCAGTTCAGAGGGTCATTTTATTTGTGAAATCTGTACACTTTTGGAACGAAAACTTTTGAATGGATAGTGAAAGTTTCCTGTTTTGGGTCAAATTATCCTGGTGGGTGATGGCCAGTAAGGAAAAAAATTATGGAAAAAGTGCTTTCTTTCAAGGAAGGTCCCTTGCTGCAATGAAGGGAATAGAAGGTAATCAGGTTTAAACCAGCAAAGTGGAGAATAACTACAATTACATGAATCAAGAGCCCTTTACTAGCTTTTCACTGTACCTCAGTATACATCCTTAATCCGTTCCAGGACCTTGGACTTATATCAAACAGGACGTATACCAAATGAATTTTCCTATAAGAAATATAGGGAAAACGATTAATCTGTTTCCACGAAAAAAAAATTCTATTGTTATTGGCATATTATACATTGATGGGGTTGTATAAAATAATACATAAATACAGAACAATTAGATGAAATAAATGCAAATTACTTTGCTGAAGAGTCGAGTGCCTACTAGGATAGTGCTGAGAAGGGAGGAGGAGGAAATGCTATTGTTTGGAAGGAAAGTCCCCTTCTCTTTTCTGTCTCTCTTTCCTATTTGGACTTGGTTGAAGCTCACCAGGTTTGACTTTTACTAAAAATCTGTCCAAAGAACTTTGATTCTGCCTTCTCCAAAACAGGCCTGTTTTGTCACAATTAAAAACATGTTGGGGAACAAAACCCTCAGCCTCCACAAATTTGCGAAACTCTTTAACAAAATCACTGGTGGCATCTTTATCAACACTGGCTCCTTCTCTATGCCTCACAACACTGTAAATGCCAGTCCTCTTCTTAAAATTATTAAACCAGCCATGGTTGGCTTTAAACACTTCACTTTCTTGGCTCGTTCCTGCCTTGTTTTTCAAAAGATCAGCATGCATCAGTTTTGCCTTTTCACAAATCATTGCCTCTGATATGCTATCGCCAGCACACAATTTTTCTGTTATCCCGATCTAAAGCAATTTTTCAACATGCTCTAATGTCCTTGATCTTTGTTTGGTAATCGATTTCACCGTCTTCACAACATTAGCCGATTTAATAACATCTTTCTTTTTCACAACCGTAGATACCATTCTCGGCATACGGTATGCAGCAGCCAAGTCCCAGATACGCATGCCACCTTCATACTTTTCAACAATCTCTTTTTTCACCTCCATGGTGATTCAAGCTATTTTCGTTCCTTGGCTCTTCTCATTAACTTTCTTAGAACTCACGGTTAATGAATTTACTAAAAATGTATACGAAAAAACAAAATCACATGAAAATTCACAGAGTTACAGTGCAGGTTGTTCAGTGAATGGTAGCAATGAGCGTACTGATGTTAGTGGGCAGTCGTGGCTTTGTCTCGAGAGAGAGGTAAACAAGGGTAGTGCGTGGTGTCATGACTCATATTGACCCATACAAGTTCTAGCACACAAGTTGTATTCCAAACGAAGGTCGTATACCAAGCAAAAATTTTTGCGTCCAAACAGGACATTCACCAAGTTGGACTTATTCCAAAGCAGACGTATACCGAGGTACCACTGTATATTAACAGAATTTTCCTATCCCCTTCCCTGTTTACCTGGAGTTTACCTGGAGAGAGTTCCTGTTATCATTATGACTTATTCACTACATCTGCCTTTACTGGCCAACTGCTCCTCCCTATTACTCTATTTAAGTTGAGAGTTTACTGTACTTTCATTGTTAATTTAGTGAACATCTGAGGGTAAATGTAAATTTGAAGGTGTATGGACTTTCATTATTAGCTATATGAATACTTGAAGGTATATATTTTTATTATTGGCTATGTGACTATAATGGTGTTTACTGTCATTAGTGGCTGAAAATTCTGATCATGCAAAGCCACAGAAAACAAAACAAAACCAATTACTGCTAAACTAATCAAACAACAATATACAGTGGTCCCTCGATAATCATAAGGCTCGTAATTTTCGAAAATCGTAACGTTATTTTTGTCAAAACATTGGCTCATGAATCGTCGTTTGACTCGCAAATAGTCGTTCGTCTGGGACAGGTATACACAGCCCCGAGCCACCTCACACTCCATTCCCAGCCAGTGTGCCATTCTTTATCAGTGAGTGAGGATGATCCCACGAGTTCATACGATACATTTCATAATATTCCATTCATTTTAGTGTTTGCAATTGCTAAATAAGTCACCATAGCCCCAAAGAAAGCTTCTAGTGCCAGTCCTTTGGTAAAGAATGTGAGAAGCACATATAATTTAAGAAAAAGTTTGTAGAAAAATACAAAGGTGGTGGTGGTAGAGTGGAAGCAGTTGTGATAGTGGTTGATGGTGGTAGTGATGGTGGTAGCAGTTGTAATAACTGTAGAAGGTGGTAGTGATGGTGGTAGAGGGTGTCTTCTTCAGTGATTCAGCAATTCTACTACTCCTCCAATGTTGAAGATGAAAGTTTAGACACTTGTGCAACATCTGGTTATCTTTATTGTAGATGTTTCGCCATCCAGTGGCTTTATCAATACAGATTCTTGGACATAACAAGAAAACAGAAGAACTATATACAAAAGATGAGGTAATCAGTCCCTCAGCCTTGGAGGTGGTGTTTAGAGCACTGTGGTTGCAGAGATTCTGCAACCTTCAGAATCTCTGCAACCACGGTGCTCTAAACACCACCTCCAAGGCTGAGGGACTGATTACCTCATCTTTTGTATATAGTTCTTCTGTTTTCTTGTTATGTCCAAGAATCTGTATTGATAAAGCCACTGAATGGCGAAACGTCTACAATAAAGATAACCAGATGTTGCACAAGTGCCTTAACATTCATCTTGTCAGTATTGTATACCTGTCCTCCAATGTTGTTGGAGTTATATAGGGCTACAGAAAACATTGCCGCCTCAGCTGCTGCTTCACCACCATTGTGGACGGCTTACTCTCAGTGGCCCTTATATACCCAACAGCAACACAACACAGCACCTCTCGTGACATATAATTACTTATTTTATTCATTCTAGAGTATATTCCATGTTTCTATGTTATTAATATTGTTTATATGTCATATTAGTTGAATTGTGATAGATAAATAAGCCGTAGAGTTGATATTAGTGTCATATTCTGCAACAATTAACTTGCCATCCCTCCCTCACACAAACAAGTCTTCAATGAGAACATAAGAAAGGAGGAACACTGCAGGTCTACTGGCCCATACAAGGCAGGTCCTTTTCAAAATGACCTCTACCCAATACTACCCAAGAATTTACTCCCGTACCCAATTACACAAATCAAACTCAGCCCCTCCCACTCATATATTTGCCCAATCTCTTTTTAAAGTACCCAAGGTCCTAGCCTATTGGTAAAGTACCCAAGGTCCTACCCTATTGGTAAATGTGATGTTAAATAAGAACATCAGAACTTAAGAAAGTAGGAACACTGCAACAGGCCTGCTGACCCATACTAGGCAGGTCCTTCAAAAATCCAACCCACTAACAGAACAAATGCTACCCAAGCAAATCCAACTCCAACCCCATTCACTCATGTATTTATCCAACCTAAATTTGAAACTACCCAAGCCATAGCTTTTAGAACATAAGAAAGGAGAAACACTGCAATAGGCCTGTTGGCCCATACTAGGCCAGTCCTTCACAAATCCAACCCACTAACAGCATAACTGCTATACCCAAGCAATAAGCTTTGATAAACCTATTTACTCATGTGCAAGACCAATTCAAACCAACCCCTCTCACTCATGTATTTATCCAACCTAAATTTGAAACTACCCAATGTTTTAGCTTTCATCACCCTACTCAGCAGATGGTTCCACTCATCAACTACCCTTATTACCAATGTTCATTTATACATTTTATTAGTGCTTTACATTTATTTGGCATTCTTTTCTGCATGTAAATCTATATTTAAGCTAGGTAAGTGACCCCTGAAGTGACCTAGAGTCCTTATGGAGGAGGATTTCCCTTCCAAACAATAACCTCTCTTCCCTCTCTCCTCCTCCCTGTCTTCCATTCATCAACAACAGCCTTCAATAAAGGTAACTGTCATGTTCAATGTTCATTGTTTTGTGCATGTAAATCTATCTTTAAGGTAAAAAAAAAAAATTGTTGTTGATACTTCTGGATGTCTGGAACGAATCAATTGGATTTACATTATTTTTTATAGAGAAAATGGATTCGAAAATTGTCATTTTCGATAATAGTCACACTTCCAGGAACAGATTAATTACGAAAAACGAGGGACCACTGTAATACCAATTTAAAGGATTTCAAATTTTTACCCTTGTTGAACAGTTGTAGGAGGATTGTTCAGCCATGGAAGATATTTAGTAATAGCTCTATTGTCTCTGCTATTACCACGGGTAATTTCCAGTGCTAAATACTGAGAGATGCCCGCTTTCACCAATCCACCCATTGTATCCTCATTCAAGCCAACACTGCTACGGCAATTTGACTGAAAAAAAAATACGTAATGTTAGCCTTGTCTGAAGCTACTGAGGCACTGATGTTATGAAGGAAGCCCTGACCTATATGACAAACCTTGTTGATTTTGAAGTGGAATCCATTAAAAGATGAGAAGGCAAAAGAAAGCAGAAATGAAAAGTGATAGGAAGACCCAAAAAGTGGCACTTTAGATATAGGACTGATAAGCAGTAATTCACAAATAACACAAACTTTGGAGAGAAAACTTTACAATTATTATCATTATTATTATTATAATCAAAACCAAGCACTAGATCTGCTCGGAGAAAACTTTACACAACATTTAGGTCCAAAATGTCATCTAAAGTTTCCTTTCCAAAGTGCGAGTTATTTGTATACTGTTCCATAACAGTTTGTGACTTTCATTCTTAAAGGCAGCAATTCCTATAGTAGTGTATTGAACAAGTTATAGAAAAGAACATTTTTTAAATATATATTGTTTAACAACAAAATTATGGCAATAAATAATATGTAACGAATTAATATATTGGAATTAATACAGTCAAAGAAAGTTACATTACCTTCACTTTGGTTAGTGTATGTACATCAGCAATGAACTCCAGAGCATCATGCAAATGTGAGCGCATACATTCTGCAGCACATGTGTTGGGAAAATTGTGAAAATCTTGAATGTCCTTAGTCAAGTCTCCAACAACAGTATTATTACCCAAGGTTCCTCCACTGTCCTGAATACATAGAGATAACAGTATGTGTTAATAATTATAATTCAAATGCAGCCTCTCCTCACTTAGTGACATACTTGTTTACCGACGACTCAGACTTACGACAGGCTCTCTGACCAGTATGCATACCTAAATAATGCATATTAGAGCTGATTTCCTCTATTCTGTTTATTACAATATAGAGTACACTGCTGTATAAACATTTAAAAATATACCAGAAATGTTATAAATGGTACAAAGGTGACATTAAAACAATATCAAAGATGGCTGACACAAACCCACTACCATTATAGTATGCTCCTAACGAATTCGTTTACCGACGTGGTCTTAGGAATGGAACTCTGTCGTTAAGTGAGAAGAGGCTGTATTTATTCACTGCAGCACTAATAATAGACCTGATGACACTGTACTCTTGGGAGATTCTGAAGAGAAGTTGCAGAGATTGGTGGATGAATTTGGTAAGGTGTGCAAAAGAAGAAAATTGAAAGTGAATACAGGAAAGAGTAAGGTTATGAGGATAACAAAAAGATTAGGTGATGAAAGATTGGATATCAGATTGGAGGGAGAGAGTATGGAGGAGGTGAATGTATTCAGATACTTGGGAGTGGACGTGTCAGCGGATGGGTCTATGAAAGATGAGGTGAATCATAGAATTGATGAGGGGAAAAGGGTGAGTGGTGCACTTAGGAGTCTGTGGAGACAAAGAACTTTGTCCTTGGAGGCAAAGAGGGGAATGTATGAGAGTATAGTTTTACCAACGCTTTTATATGGGTGTGAAGCATGAGTGATGAATGTTGCAGCGAGGAGAAGGCTGGAGGCAGTGGAGATGTCATGTCTGAGGGCAGTGTGTGGTGTGAATATAATACAGAGAATTCGTAGTTTGGAAGTTAGGAGGAGGTGCGGGATTACCAAAACTGTTGTCCAGAGGGCTGAGGAAGGGTTGTTGAGGTGGTTCGGACATGTAGAGAGAATGGAGCAAAACAGAATGACTTCAAGAGTGTATCAGTCTGTAGTGGAAGGAAGGCGGGGTAGGGGTCGGCCTAGGAAATGTTGGAGGGAGGGGGTAAAGGTTTTGTGTGCGAGGGGCTTGGACTTCCAGCAGGCATGCATGAGCGTGTTTGATAGGAGTGAATGGAGACAAATGGTTTTTAATACTTGACATGCTGTTGGAGTGTGAGCAAAGTAACATTTATGAAGGGGTTCAGGGAAACCGGCAGGCCGGACTTGAGTCCTGGAAATGGGAAGTACAGTGCCTGCACTCTGAAGGAAGGGTGTTAATGTTGCAGTTTAAAAACTGTAGTGTAAAGCACCCTTCTGGCAAGACAGTGATGGAGTGAATGATGGTGAAAGTTTTTCTTTTTCGGGCCACCCTGCCTTGGTGGGAATCGGCCATTGTGATAATAAAAATAATAATAATAATACTGATCTCACTCGCTATGGCACAATTTACAAAAAGAATTTAACTACATTCCAATCATTGTATCCTCATTCAAGTCAACACTGCTAATGGCAATTTAAATTTGGGGAATATCTGCGTAATTCCTGCTGAAACAGTGCCTGAGATGCAGATGCTCACCTGCCCATCTAATAAAAAAAGTTTTTATTGACCTGTTTATGTCAGACTGTCTTTTGGATTGAGGATTAACGGTAGTTGACCCTGATACATGTGTCCAATTTCAAGAGTTTTTCTACCTACTTAACTGGTAAACAGTCTGGTTGACTGTCTGGTCAACCAGGCTGTTTACCAGTTAGTGGTGCACAGGCCAATATAGCCATCACAACCTGGCTCATTAGGCACTTACAGCAGACAGCTGATCCTGATGAGGAAGCCACCTTGCTACTTTTCTTTATTTTCTTAAGAAAATCCTTAACACCTCTAAATTACCACTAATCTTAAATAATTTACAAAGGATCTATCAAGGTAATAATATTTATTTATTGGCAAGGTAAAAATATTTATTTCTAGGCAATAATAATTAGCTAGGAGTCTACCTCTATATGAAAACTGCCCACCAATCTATGCAACAAATACAGTGGACCCCCGCATAACGATCACCTCCGAATGCGACCAATTATGTAAGTGTATTTATGTAAGTGCGTTTGTACGTGAATGTTTGGGGGTCTGAAATGGACTAATCTACTTCACAATATTCCTTAGGGGAAAAAATTCGGTCAGTACTGGCACCTGAACATACTTCTGGAGAGAAAAAATATCGTTAACCGGGGGTCCACTGTACTACAGATAAAAGAGCAAGCTATAAGAAGCAAGAGCATGTATTAAGACATTTAACCTGTAGGAAGCAGCAGGAAAATAAATTATTTCATAGTTATATTGTACTGTATGAGGTTATAACAAATTAGTTCTATACTATACATTGATTAAAGTAATAACTTTTCTCTTTTAACACAGTAGCCATCTCCCACCAAGGTAGGGTGACCCAAAAGCAAAAAACACTTTCATCATTCACACTATCACTGTTCACTGTCTTGCCAGAGGCGCACAGATACAACAGTTTAGACATCCCTCTAAACAGCAAAATAACCTTAACTTTAAAAAGAAATAATGACTGAACTTTACTATGAGCTAAAAATACCCAAGAAGTTACCAACCTGCACCACAAGCTGCACAAGAAGAACCAAGTTGGTATCAGGGATTGAAGTTTTAAATTTTAGTGCTTGAACTAATTCATATACAACCAGCCTTGGCAACAACAACTTGTCCCTCTCCTGCAATATACCAATGATAGAAACCATTATTATAAATGCTTCTAGATACTAAAAAACTAATCAATCCTTTATATGCTGCAAAAAATAAGTCTAAATTAAAGCAGCATCAGTAACCTAAATATATAATTATTTGAAATGAAATAACACCGAGTTAATCAAGTCTTTTTTAAAACTAAAAAGGGATGGAGGCATTAACAATCCTTTACAACAAGTCTCTAGAGCAATGCAAGGGAAAGCAAACTAAGTGTGAATTATTCTGCCACTTATTATGGAAGACAAGACTATTGTCATTGTTATTCATGGGCAAGAGAATTCATGGGCAAGAGATAAACCCATTAGAGTGACATCATATAGTGCCTTGGGAATGAGAGGTAATGAAGTTTAATCCAAGGAAGGAAAGTGTAGCTCAAATTCCTCACTTCAAGGCATTTTACCCTTGATGGGAATACCACTAATAAGGAAACAAACTTGTAAGTCCTTCCTCTCTTGTATATCACAATGTGTACACATCACTACCTTGTCCCTGGTCATGGATTCTTCCTCATGGAATTTGGGTTTGCCTCTATCAAGACAATTTCACCATGACTTTTGTGACAGACTTGATAAACTTACAGCATGAGCCAAGCTTATGAAAATGTAACAGGAATGTTGAGTGAGCTTAAAACTGACTCAGCAAAAATGAATTTAAGTGGGAACAAAATATTTAAAACAAAAATGAAGAATATACTGTGGTTGAATATAACTCACCCTTGAAAAGATCCGGTTGCACAGATGACACAGGTCACTCAGGTATTCATATTTCATGACAGAGTTCTGAATGGAATAGCTCACTAACTTAGAAATTGGGTCGAGGACACTCTGGAAAGCAATATGAAATGGTCAATAACTAATCATATCACAATTGTTTTTGTTGGTTATATCTTACATTTCTGTCAGGCCTATACAATCTCTTATTACAAATAGTATTCTGTTGAAGTCTACATTAATGTGAAGCTTATTGTTAAAAATATTTTTTCAATATTTTGCTATAACATGAACTGTCTTAAAACTATACAAAATTATTACATAACTTGAAGAAACAATTGAGCATACCCCAGGTAAGGTACGGTGTATGCATTTTGGATGGTAAAGAGAAAGAGGTGTAAACAGCCTGATGGAGAAGTTGACAACTAACTTTCACAAAAGAAAAAACAAAAGCATTGTATCATTGTATATGTGGAGGTAAATGCTACAAAATCCTTTGGACATGAAGAATTAAATTACGAAGCACTTGCTAAGACATTATATTAACACATCACACAAAATTAAAAAGGCTGTTAGTAGAGTTTGGGAAACTTGATTATACAGTATAAAAACTAACAAAATTAATTAAAATTACTAATATAAACTGTACAAATAAGAAAACCTTAAAACTTTGTCATATATATAATTAAAAAATATAACGTGTTACAGCAGTGATGACATAAAAGGAATTCCTTGCAAATAAATAAACATTCAACAACATGTGATAAAGTTTGCTAAGCAAAAGTAATAGACATTTCTTTAAATTACACACTCTCTTGTTTCTAGACTAACCACAAATTTCTAATGCTAATAAAATTAAACCCAAGTTATTGGCCATCGAAGAATGAAAGCAAGAAAAATAAACACAAACTTTATCATTAAACTGAATAAACCTAGTTTAAATTACAAATTAAAATTTCCAAGTTTGGAATCTGATCAAATAATTCTAAAATTGTGCATTATTCAAGTGGATTCATCTATTTTTAAAGACCAAAGAGTATAAAAAATAAAATACCACTTTAGTTTTAACATAAAAACTATGGTATAGCAACTGTAATTAAAATAAAACAATTTTGTTGAATCCTAGTACACCATAAGTGAAAAAACTCCAATAAAATTAATTCAGTATTATTCTTATTCTTTTTTTTAACCCTTTCAATGTCGGTCCTGTAATATTACAGCTTGAGAGCCAGTGTCAGTCCCGTAATACTACGCCAAAATTCTAGCTCCTTCAAATCTGGTGGAAGAAAGCTGGTAGGCCTACATATGAAAGAATGAGTCTGCATGGTCAGTGTGTGCAGTATAAAAAATATCTTGCAGTACGCAGTTCATAATGAGAAAAAAAAAAAAACTCCGACCGTGTTTTTGGTTTAAAACAGTGACTTTGCAGTGTATTTTCGTATGGTATTTATGGTTGTATACTCATTTTCTTGGTCTCACTTGATAGAATGGAAGATAAATTACAGAAATTGAGATGATTTTAATTGGTTTCACGATGAAAAGTACCTTGAAATTGAGCTCAAAGTAGTGGAAATGTTTAATTTTTGCCAATGTTCAAGAGTAAACAAATGACAAACGTTACTGTCCAATACGTATCCAACTGGCCAGTCTAATATGCAGTCATGAATGGGTTGACATTATTTATACAGTTATTATTATAATGCAGTAGTCTGCATAACAGTAAACCTTCTATTTTTTGTGAGAATAAAAATTCAAAATGGAAAGCAAGAGTAATATAAGAGGGGCCTGAAGACGTGACTAATGTACAGAGAAAATGGTATTTTAGTGCCAGGAATGTCTGCCTTGTTTATTATGGACCCTATTTTGAAACTGGCATCTTTTGAAATTTGTGTTAAATTGGCCAAATTGCCAATTTCTGACCACTTTATTGGTTAGTTGAAATCAGTTACTGGGCAGTTTCTTGTGCTCAATCGATAGAACAAATGGAGTTCTAGCGAAATAGCTATGATTTTAGTCGATTGGAACAATGGAATTGGCCAATAATAGGGCTCAAAGTGAGCAAAATTGCCGATGCATAAATATCACCGAGATCACGAACTTCGCGAGAGCGTAATTTCGTAAGTTTTTCATCAAATTTTTTTCTTTTGGTGTCATTACCATCGGGAAAAGATTCTCTATCATTTCATAAGAAAAATAATTTTTCTTTCTTTTTTTTTTTTTAAATTTTTCGACACAGAGAGTGAGTTAAGGATCAGGGGTCTGGACACTGAAAGGATTAAATCAATGGCCATCCCGCTAACGCAGGGTGACCCAAAGAAGAAACACATTTACTAACATTTACTCAATCACTATCATTCCACAAATGAGCTGACATCATAATCAGATTACTAGTGTATTCTTATTTTTACAGAGAGGTAATAAACTAGTGGGGGTCAAAGAACACCTCAAGAATGGGAAGTAATCTGGTTTGAGACAAAAAAGTGGATGGTAACTCTAATTCCTTAGATCAAGCCCTTTACCAATTTCAAGGCACCACCTCCTTGAAGGGAACCGGTCCTATAGTATTTGAGATATTTGGTAAAGTATAAACGTGGAGACGGGAGCAAGGGGCCAGTAAGCATTTCTCCTATATAAATTACTAAATGTAACAGGAACAAACAATTTGGTTTCTTCTTTTTCAGGTCACCCTGTCTCAGTGGAAAATGGCCGGTGCTAGAAAAAAAAATTGCACACACAAAATGCATACACAAGAAAATTAAATCATATAGTAACAAATACAGGCCACAAGAACAGATGTTGCCAGAATGTGAGTCGGATAAGAAGCAATAAATGACCAAATGGTATAATTTTAAAATGTGCATTTGAGATTATGCAAAAATAAAAGTGCTTGTATGAAAGCACTGTATGGAATGTAATTAAGAATTAATAACATAAACCTATATTGGAAATATTCTCCTTGTTCCTTCAGTAATTTATGAATAAGGATTACTAGCCTCTTGCTCCTGGCATTTTAGTTGTCTTTTACAATATGTATGGTTCACAAAGGAAGAATTCTCACCCACTTCCCCATAGAGATAAAAGCAAACACTATAAGAACAAGAACTATTAAGAGATTAGAAGAAAACTCAGATGAATGTGTATACACATACATGTACATATACAACTGTATGTGTAACATGAACTAGATGTAAGCAAAGGTAGCAAGAACTACCTGTCATCTTATGTGTTAATGAGACGAAAAGAAAGGATACCAACAAGCCTGCCATTGTGAAAACAATTACAGGTTCCTATTTCACACTCATTTTTAGCAGGATGGTAGCTCCTCCCTGGGTGTTTGCTGTCTACTGACCTAACATCTAATAGACTTGAATAAGCATGTCAGGTAAGAGTGGAAGCAAGTGGTTTGTCTGAATTGACATGCTGTTGGATTGTAAGCACGGTAACATTTATGAAGGGATTCAGGGAAACTAGTTAGCTGGACTTGAGTCCTGGAGATGGGAAGTACATTGCCTGTACTCTGAAGAAGTGAGGATATTGTGGTTTAGAGGGACATCTGAACTGCATTGTCAGCACACTTCTGGCAAAACAGTGATTGAGTGAAAGGTTGAAACTGAATAACAATCTATATTAAAAAGAAAAAAATGACATTATTTGTGTATTGTGTAATGACATTTAATGACATCACAAAACTGTGCACATTAAGAGACCTAATTAAAACATTAGCTTATATCTTACCTTATGCAATGGCACCCCTGGTATCTTGAGAACTGCAACTAGAAGCCTCAGCACTGGGTTCAAATCAACCATGACATTGATACATAGGAGAACTTTACGAAGAAATGTATCAAAAAGAGGGACTAAACTGGAAGAGAGGCCACCACCACCATCTTGTCCAACACACTCCATGTATGATGCAACATTACCAAGCAAATGTGCAAGATTTTCTGTTGGAAGAACCTTCTTGCTGTTCTGGTTCTAGTGAAATAAAGATATTTATGTTTAGTGTGTTCAATATTTTATTAAGTTGTAAATAATGCTTATGTGCTAATACTGTGCAACAAAACATTAATGGCATCGGCCAAAGTAATAGTATGAAGCTATGTATTACTGACCAGGACCAAAATAGTAGATATATATATATATATATGAATGAGGAAATGCTGAAAAAATTCATAACAGACATTATACTACAGCAGTAGTATGGTGTCTGCATTTAAAACAAAACTGTCAACTAGAAAAGTCCAAAGACAAGTTATGAAATAGCACCCAAAGCTAAAAATTGTAAGTCATGAAAAAAAGCCCAAAAGCACCGGATATGCTATCTCTGGCTGATAGAAGAAAAACATGAGACATGATAACTACACTAAGGATTACAAAGGAATTGACAAGGAAGACCTTCTAAGACCATCAACTGGTACAATAATTAGCCATAGCTTTTCTTTTTTAATACATCAGCCATTTCCCACCAAGGCAGGGTGACCCAAAAAGAAAGAAAAACCCAAAAAGAAAGAAAAATACTTTCATCATCATTCAACACTTTCACTTCGCTCATACATAATCACTGTCTTTGCGGAGCGGCTCAGATACGGCAGTTTAGAAGTCCCTCCAAAACGCCAATTTCCCAAACCCCTCCTTTAAAGTGCAGCATTGTACTTCCCATTTCCATGACTCAAGTCCTGCCAACTGGTTTCCCAGAATCCCTTCACAAAATATTACCCTGCTCACAATCCAACAGCTAGTCAGGTTCCAAAAAACATTCATCTCCATTCACTCCCAACATGCTCACACATGCTTGCTGGAAGTCCAAGCCCCTCACCCACAAAACCTCCTTTACCCCCTCCCTCTAACCTTTTCGAGGACAACCCCTATCCCACCTTCCTTCCCCTACAGATTCATATGCTCTCTAAGTCATTCTACTCTCTTCTATTCTTAATAAATGACCAAATCACCTCAACAACCCCTCTACAGCCTTCTGACTAATACTTTTAGTAACTCCACACCTCCTCCTAATTTCCACACTCCAAATTCTCTGCAAAATATTTACACCACATATTGCCCTTAGACACGACATCTCCACTGCCTCCATCCGCCTCCTAGCCACAGCATTTACAACCCAAGCTTCACACTCACATAAGTGTTGGTACCACTATACTTTCGTACATTCCCTTCTTTGTCTCCACGGATAACGTTTTTTTGTCAACTCCCAAATATCTAAAATCATTCACTTCTACCATACTCGCTCTCTCCAATGCAATATCCATTTTTTCTTTATCTAAATCGTTTGATACCCTCATCACCTTACTCTTATGTATGTTCACTTTCAACTTTCTATGTTTACACACTCTCCAAAACTCATCCACTAACCTTTGCAACTTTTCTTTAGAATCCCCCATAAACACAATATCATCAGCAAATAGTAACTGTGTCACCTTCCATTTTATATTTGATTCCCCATAATTTAATCCCACCCCTCTCCCCAACACCCTAGTACAGTGGACCCCCGCATAACGATTACCTCCGAATGTGACCAATTATGTAAGTGTATTTATGTAAGTGCGTTTGTACGTGTATGTTTGGGGGTCTGAAATGGACTAATCTACTTCACAATATTTCTTTTGGGAATAAATTCGGTCAGTACTGGCACCTGAACATACTTCTGGAGTGAAAAAATATCGTTAACCGGGGGTCCACTGTATTTACTTTTTACAATCCCATCTATAAATATGTTAAAAAACTATGGTGACATCACACATCCCTGTCTAAAACCTACTTTTACTGGGAAATAATCTCCCCCTTTCCTACACACCCTAACCTGAGCCTCACTATCTTCATTAAAACTCTTTACAGCATTTAGTAACTTACTACCTATTCTGAATAATTCCAAAAATTATGAAATGTAGATATACCAAATTTTAACTTTATAATATGAAATTGGGGGAGTTCCAAGAACAGGATATTAAGATGAGTTGCAAGTCTACAACTGAAACTAAAAAAATATAAATACCGAGTCTATCATCATACTTTTATAGGTAATGCATACCTCAAGAAGCAACTGGATGGGAGCAGAAGGATTCAGCTCATTAAAATCCATCAGAGCTTGTGCCAATGTTTTGAACAGCTGAACCCGCTGGTATTCTGAAAGGAAATTTGTAACATAAAAGTACAATAATTTGGAAATATATATTAATACATGCTATATTTTTAGAATATTTTTGACCTAAATTAAAATCTGAGGTCAAACCATGGTACTCCCAATTAAGAAACAAAAGAGTGCAAAGAAATGCAACAGAAGGAAATCCAAAGTTGAAGACTTAAAGAAGACTGAAAGCACTGGATTATACAGCACCCATTCTCTTTATATTCCTTATTTCCTGACATCTCATTCTGATCTGTGTATATTGAAATCAGTGTCAAACAATAATGTATTATTTAGTTACTTATCCAATTCATGATCCTTGCATGTATACATATCAGCCTTCAAGAGATGTGCGTCTATCATTATCAGATAGCGTAACATGAAACCCTAGTGTTAATACTGTACCAGGTTTAGATCCAGAGTCCAAATAGGGAATTTCCTGATCAGGTAAACACTGTCACTGGCTACTTCAAGCATCCAGTAGGAAAAGATGCTCTATGAGAAACTTAAAACTACATGTGTATAAAATTACTCTGTATCTATAGAGATTCACAAGTAAAGCCACAACTTGCTTTTCTGTATACACAAGGTTTGTACCATTAAAGGGTAAATGAAGATGATTAAGTAAATATACCTCTATTTAGGAACATATTTCATATAATTACATTACAGTGGTCCCTCGTTTTTCGTAATTAATCCGTTCCTGGAGCAGTTACTATAAACGAAATTTACGATTTACGAATCAATTTTCCCCATAAGAAATAATGTAAATACAATTAATCTGTTCCTGACACCCAGAAGTATTAAAACAAAAAAAAATTTTAACATGAAATATACATGTAGTACATAAACAATACAATAGGAAATGATGAATGAAACATTAACAGCATAACACTTACCTTTATTGGAGATTCTTCTTAGTGTATGGGAGACTGGAGGAGGAGAGAGAGTGGATTGTTTATAGTTTGGAAGGGGAATCCCCTTCCATCAACACCTTAGGCACCATTTGCTTTTCTGGGGTTGCTTCTCTTCTCTGTTTCTTAATGCCACTAGGACCACCTTGAGAGTCACTGGAGTCCTGTCTCACAAAATAACTGTGGAGAGAGCTCTGTTTCTGGCATCTCTTTAACACTTCCCTAAAATGGCCCAAGACTTTGTCAATGTACATGTTGCCAACCTGGCTTGCAACAACCTTGTTAGGGTGATGTTTCTCCATAAAGCTTTCCATCTTACCCCACATAGTAAAAATCTCTTTAATTTCTGAAGAAGGCACCTTCTTCCATCTCTCTTCCTCCTCCTCTGCAGCAAGATTCTGAGCTGCAATGTGTTGCTCTTCCTGCTGAAGCTCTTGCAGCTCCTCAGTGGTGAGCTCTTCATTGTGGTCTTCCACCAATTCTTCCACATCCTCCAAACTCACATCCAACCCCATGGAACTCCCCAGTGCCACAATTGATTTTACAACAGACATAGGCTCATTAGGGTCAGTCCCAAATCCTTCAAAATCCCTCTTGTCGACACAATCTGGCCACAATTTTCTCCAGGCAGAGTTCAAAGTCCTGGTAGTCACTCCCTCCCAAGCCATACCTATAAGGGTTATGCAGTGGAGGATGCTGAAGTGTTCTCTTCAAAATTCCCTTAGGGTCAAGTGAGTGTCTGTGGTCACAGTCAAGCACCTGTGAAACATTGCTTTTGTGTAGAGTTTTTTAAAGTTTGCAATAACCTGCTGGTCCATGGGTTGGAGGAGAGGAGTGGTATTCGGGGGCAAGAACTTTACTGTGATGAACCCAAACTCCTCGAAAATTAGGTCATCCAAGTTTGGAGGATGAGCAGGTGCATTGTCCACTACTAGCAGGCACTTGAGATCCAATTTCTTTTCCAGGAGATACTCCTTCACACTAGGGCCAAACACTTCATTGAACCACTCGACGAAAATTTCCCTCGTGACCCATGCCTTACTATTAGATTTCCAAAACACACACAATTTACTCTTCATAACATTGTTTTTCCTGAACACTCTGGGATTTTCAGAATGGTACACTAATAATGGCTTCACTTTGAAATCCCCACTAGCATTAGCACAGAACATTAGCATCAGCCTGTCTTTCATAGGCTTGTGTCCTGGCATTGCCTTTTCCTCTTGTGTAATGAAGGTCCTCTTTGGCATTTTCTTCCAAAAGAGGCCTGTTTCGTCACAACTGAACACTTGTTCAGGTTTCAGTCCTTCAGCCTCTATGTACTCCTGGAATTCATGCATATATTTTTCAGCCGCCTTGTGGTCCGAACTGGCAGCCTCACCATGCCTTACCACACTGTGTATGCCAGTACGGTTCTTAAATCTCTCAAACCAGCCTTTGCTGGCCTTAAATTCACTCACTTCACCACTATTTGCGGGCAATTTCTTTACCAAATCTTCATGCAACTGCCTAGCCTTTTCACAAATAATCGAAGTCATAAGAGTACAGTGGACCCCCGGTTAACGATATTTTTTTACTCCAGAAGTATGTTCAGGTGCCAGTACTGACCGAATTTGTTCCCATAAGAAATATTATGAAGTAGATTAGTCCATTTCAGACCCCCAAACATACACGTACAAACGCACTTACATAAATACACTTACATAATTGGTCGCATTGGGAGGTGATTGTTATGCGGGGGTCCACTGTATCTCCTGCTAATTGTTTCTCATTTATCCACACCAATAATAACTTCTCAACCTCTTCCAGTACTGGTGATCTCATTTTTGTCAGCATAGTTACTCCCTTTGCAACAACAGCATCCTTTATTTCCTTTTTCTTGGCCACTATGGAACATAAGGTTGTGTAGGGTTTCTTATACATCTTGGACAGTTCGGCCACACTTGTACCACTTTCATATTGTTCAATGATGGTTTTCTTAAATTCAATCGTATTTCTCACCTTCTTTACCACAGGCTTGGCACTACGAGCTTTCTTTGGAGCCATGGTAGGTTATTTAGTACTTGCAAGCACTAAAATAAATGGAATATTATGAAATATTTCGCTGGAGCACGTGAGGGGACCTTCGCTCACTGGTAAACAATGCCTGACTGGATGCTGCCCCGGCTCACGCTGTGGGTACGCATCCTGGACGAACTACGACTCGCGAGTCAACCTATGAAAAGCGAGTCTATGTTTATTCGAAAATACCCCTATGATTGGCGAATTTTACGATTGCCGGGAACTACGAAAAGCGGGGGACCACTGTATAATCAACATTTTAGCAAGAGGCGTGGAGTTAAAAGATAAAGAATCACACATAAAGTGGGAGTTGTCACAGTTGCTCTTTGCTGATGACACTGTGCTCTTGGGAGATTCTGAAGAGAAGTTGCAGAGATTGGTGGATGAATTTGGTAGGGTGTGCAAAAGAAGAAAATTAAAAGTGAATACAGGAAAGAGTAAGGTAATGAGGATAACAAAAAGATTAGGTGATGAAAGATTGGATATCAGATTGGAGGGAGAGAGTATGGAGGAGGTGAATGTATTCAGATATTTGGGAGTGGACGTGTCAGCAGATGGGTCTATAAAAGATGAGGTGAATCATAGAATTGATGAGGGGAAAAGGGTGAGTGGTGCACTTAGGAGTCTGTGGAGACAAAGAACTTTGTCCTTGGAGGCAAAGAGGGGAATGTATGAGAGTATAGTTTTACCAACTCTCTTATATGGGTGTGAAGCATGGGTGATGAATGTTGCAGCAAGGAGAAGGCTGGAGGCAGTAGAGATGTCATGTCTGAGGGCAATGTGTGGTGTGAATATAATGCAGAGAATTCGTAGTTTGGAAGTTAGGAGGAGGTGCGGGATTACCAAAACTGTTGTCCAGAGGGCTGAGGAAGGGTTGTTGAGGTGGTTCGGACATGTAGAGAGAATGGAGCGAAACAGAGTGACTTCAAGAGTGTATCAGTCTGTAGTGGAAGGAAGGCGGGGTAGGGGTCGGCCTAGGAAAGGTTGGAGGGAGGGGGTAAAGGAGGTTTTGTGTGCGAGGGGCTTGGACTTCCAGCAGCCATGCGTGAGCGTGTTTGATAGGAGTGAATGGAGACAAATGGTTTTTAATACTTGACGTGCTGTTGGAGTGTGAGCAAAGTAACATTTATGAAGGGGTTCAGGGAAACCGGCAGGCCGGACTTGAGTCCTGGAGATGGGAAGTACAGTGCCTGCACTCTGAAGGAGGGGTGTTAATGTTGCAGTTTAAAAACTGTAGTGTAAAGCACCCTTCTGGCAAGACAGTGATGGAGTGAATGATGGTGAAAGTTTTTCTTTTTCGGGCCACCCTGCCTTGGTGGGAATCGGCCAGTGTGATAATAAAAAAAAAAAATATTTAGCAAAACTGCTAATAATTAGTATCACAGACCTTCAATACTGGTGAAAAATATTTGGTTAAAGATTTGATTTGGTGCAAGCTGATGCAGAACACAACGAAGAAACTGCCGACCAATGCTGGTTGCCGAACCAGGAAGGTGGACAGAGCTTTCAAACTGCCAGGAGAATATCTCACTTCCAGATACCCTGTTAAAATAAAAGACAGTATTATCACACATCAAAACACTTCCAGAAACTGGGAAAACAGTCACCAACAGCTTTTCCAGATTCCAAGAGACTCATCTTCAGAGCAAGGGGAAATGTCAGGAAAAATGTACAACAATATTAGGATCAGGCAAAAATGTAGAGAGTAGTTCCTACTACAGGCTAATTGTATGAAGCAAATAACACCAATTGTGTTTAGCAAACCAGCAAAATATCACCTGACCAGCCCAATACTCTCATTGCTTCCATTGATATTCTTGATATGCTGTTTCTTCTTGCTATTATCTACATTCTCTTCTATTCCCATATTTTCATTTACACCCAGTACTTAAATTATCTACACTACTAGGAAATGTGTCAAACAACTCTGAATAGTTCATATACGTATAGTATATGCCATTTTCCTTTAAGCTCTATTATTTGAAGACAATGTATACATATTTCTATTTTACATACAACACTCTTGATTATCATTATTTGTACTGCTAATCGAGTTTCAGAATTAACACACGACAGAAAATGGTGGACTATTATAAAAAACTTGTGTATGTAGTGAAGAGCAGAAGGTAGAGTATAATATATAACCTTATTTCATAAATAAGTTTCTGGGATTAATATTTAACAGTCGTCAGTGGTCAGTCGTCACGTGAGGTCACAGACCCTGAGCTGCTTTGGGGATTAGCGTGGACGGTTACAAAGCATGGCTTGCTTCTGCAGTGTTTTAAAAACTGAGGTTGGAGAGTTGAAGGAGGAGGTCTTGCTTCTCCAGGAGGAGATTAGGAGGCTGAAGGTCCACCTCAATGGGTCTGGGAGAGAGTGTGAGGTGGCTGGAGTTGTGGGGAATGAGACTTCTAGCAGTGAGGTGCAGTCTGTCTCTCGCTGTAAGGAGGCTGTAGTTGGGGAGGTAGCAACGGCTACCAGCAGTGAGGTGCAGCCCAGCACCTGCTACAAGTGGCGAGTTGTTCACAGTAATGGGAGGCGCATCAGAATAAGGAAAGTTAAGAGTGAAGATCTGAAGGTAGGAAATCGCTTCTCTGTTCTCCAGGATGAATGTACTTCAGTGGCCAGTGAAGGTAAGGGTACTACTGCCCCTGCTAATGAAGGTAAGCGCATTCTTGTGGTTGGTGACTCTCAGGTAAGATATATTGACCGTGCTTTTTGTAATAGGAATAAGAAGATGAGAGATAGAGTGTGCTTCCCTGGAGCTGGTGTTGGGGACATTGTCAACAGGCTGGATAATATCATGTCAGGTAATGGGAACAAGCCCATTATCTGTCTCAGTGCTGGTGGAAATGATATTGGGAAGGGTAGGAGAGAAGAGCTGCTAGATAAGTACAGGTCAGCTATAGATTTCATTAAGTCTAAGGGAGGGATCCCAATCATATGTAGCATCTTGCCTAGAAGGGGAGTAGGAAATGAATGGTTGTCTAGGGCAATTGGTGTAAATTGCTGGCTAGACAGATACTGCAAGGAACTTGCAATCCCATTCATTGACAACTGGAACAACTTTTATGGCAAGGGATGGGGTACATCTCTCTGGGTCAGGGGTGGTAGCACTTGCAGACTCGATTGAGAAGGCCATTGATGAAATGCCTATGATTTTAAACTGATGGAAGATAGAGGTATGGGTGTGTGTGGGAAACAAGCAGGTTGCAACACTAGGGTTGGAAACAGTAAATGTATAAAAGGCATTCAGCATGAAGTTATAAATAAAGACAATAGAACAGGTCAGCAAACAAAGGGGGACAGCAGAGGGCAGCAAGGGACTAGCTCCCTTAAGGTTTACTATACTAATAGCAGGAGTGTTAGAAATAAGATAGATGAGCTAAGATTAATTGCAAGTGCAGGAAACATAGATATTATTGCTATAACAGAGACCTGGCTCAATCTGAAAGATAGAGAGATGCCCTCTGAATGTCACATACAAGGCTATAAATTATTCCACACTGACAGGGTCAACAGGAAAGGTGGTGGAGTAGCGATGTATGTCAGAGACAATTTAAATTGTTGTGTTAGACAAGATATTAAATTAGAAGCGTCAGCCACTGAATCTGTTTGGTTACAGCTTCTCGAGGGCCGAGAAAAACTAATTTTGGGTGTGATTTACAGGGCCCCAAATCTTGATAGGGAGTGCAGTAAACTTCTATGGGACGAAATTCGTAAGGCATCTACATACGAAAATGTTGTGCTAATGGGAGATTTCAACTATAGACAGATTGACTGGAGCAATTTGACAGGAAATTTAGAGTCAGGTGACTTTCTTGATACGATCCAGGATTGTTTTTTAAAACAGTTTGTGACAGAGCCAACTAGGGGAAATAACCTCCTTGACTTGGTTCTTGCCGGTAGGGAAACACTAATTAATAATCTTGAGGTTAATGATGAGCTTGGGGAGAGTGATCACAAATCACTCAGTTTTAATATATCATGGAATTCCCCTAATAATGGCAATCAAGTCTCCGTCCCTGACTTTCGCTTGGCTGATTTCATAGGACTGAAAAATTACTTAGGTGGGCTGAACTGGAATGACCTGACTAAGGGTCAGGTAGGTGGTGATGGTTGCCGATATGATGCTTTCCAGGGCATAGTTCTAGCTGCTCAGTCAAATTATGTTCCAAATAGGGAAATCAGATCAAACAAAAATGATCCTAAATGGATGAACAATAGATTAAAATATCTGATTGGTCAAAAGAGAGGCATATATAGGCAAATCAAAAGAGGAGAGGGGCAATTAAGAAATTGATATATTCAGTTAAAGAGAGAAATAAAAAAGGGAATTAGAAAAGCAAAAAGAGATTATGAGGTTAAAGTTGCAAAAGAATCGAAGACTAACCCAAAAGGATTCTTTCAGGTATACAGAAGTAAGATCAGGGACAAGATAGGCCCACTCAAAAGTTCCTCGGGTCAGCTCACTGACAGTGATAAGGAAATGTGTAGAATTTTTAACACATACTTCCTCTCAGTTTTTACACAGGAGGATACCAGCGATATTCCAGTAATGATAAATTATGTAGAACAGGACGATAATAAACTGTGCACTATTAGGGTCACAAGTGACATGGTCCTTAGGCAAATAGATAAATTAAAACCTAACAAATCCCCAGGCCCTGATGAACTGTATGCAAGGGTTCTAAAGGAATGTAAAGAGGAGCTTAGCACACCTTTGGCTAATCTTTTCAACATATCACTACAAACTGGCATGGTGCCAGATAAGTGGAAAATGGCAAATGTGATACCTATTTTCAAAACAGGTGACAGGTCCTTAGCTTCGAACTATAGACCAATAAGCCTAACCTCCATAGTGGGAAAATTTATGGAATCAATAATTGCCGAGGCAGTTCGTAGCCATCTTGAAAAGCATAAATTAATCAACGAATCTCAGCATGGTTTTACAAAGGGGCGTTCCTGCCTTACGAATTTATTAACTTTTTTCACTAAGGTATTTGAGGAGGTAGATCATGGTAATGAATATGATATTGTGTATATGGACTTCAGTAAGGCTTTTGACAGGGTCCCACATCAGAGACTATTGAGGAAAATTAAAGCACATGGAATAGGAGGAGAAATTTTTTCCTGGATAGAGGCATGGTTGACAAATAGGCAGCAGAGAGTTTGCATAAATGGGGAGAAATCGGAGTGGGGAAGCGTCACGAGCGGTGTTCCACAGGGGTCAGTGTTGGGCCCCCTGCTGTTCACAATCTACATAAACGACATAGATGAGGGCATAAAGAGCGACATCGGCAAGTTTGCCGATGACACCAAAATAGGCCGTCGAATTCATTCTGACGAGGACATTCGAGCACTCCAGGAAGATTTGAATAGACTGATGCAGTGGTCGGAGAAGTGGCAGATGCAGTTTAATATAGACAAATGCAAAGTTCTAAATGTTGGACAGGACAATAACCATGCCACATATAAACTAAATAATGTAGATCTTAATATTACGGATTGCGAAAAAGATTTAGGAGTTCTGGTTAGCAGTAATCTGAAACCAAGACAACAGTGCATAAGTGTTCGCAATAAAGCTAATAGAATCCTTGGCTTCATATCAAGAAGCATAAATAATAGGAGTCCTCAGGTTGTTCTTCAACTCTATACATCCTTGGTTAGGCCTCATTTAGATTATGCTGCACAGTTTTGGTCACCGTATTACAGAATGGATATAAATTCTCTGGAAAATGTACAAAGGAGGATGACAAAGATGATCCCATGTATCAGAAACCTTCCCTATGAGGATAGACTAAGGGCCCTGAAACTGCACTCTCTAGAAAGACGTAGAATTAGGGGGGATATGATTGAGGTGTATAAATGGAAGACAGGAATAAATAAAGGGGATGTAAATAGTGTGCTGAAAATATCTAGCCTAGACAGGACTCGCAGCAATGGTTTTAAGTTGGAAAAATTCAGATTCAGGAAGGATATAGGAAAGTACTGGTTTGGTAATAGAGTTGTGGATGAGTGGAACAAACTCCCAAGTACCGTTATAGAGGCCAGAACGTTGTGTAGCTTTAAAAATAGGTTGGATAAATACATGAGTAGATGTGGGTGGGTGTGAGTTAGACCTGATAGCTTGTGCTAACAGGTCGGTTGCCGTGTTCCTCCCTTAAGTCAATGTGACCTGACCTGACTAGGTTGGGTGCATTGGCTTAAGCCGGTAGGAGACTTGGACCTGCCTCGCATGGGCCAGTAGGCCTTCTGCAGTGTTCCTTCATTCTTATGTTCTTATGTTAACAGAAAAACTTGCATCTGTACCACTTTAATTCTCATTCAATAAAATTTCTGTAATCTTACCTGGCCACTGTTTTCAGCATCCTTGGAAGCAGAGGTGCAGCAAGCCCAGGTTGTCGGTACACAAATGTAGAGAGAATTATGATGCACAAGCCAAGGTCATCATTGGAAAACTCTTCCAAAACTTCACCACATTCCATGCATCTGTAATAAAATAACTCATTTACTCACTTTTCTATATTTTTAATACTGCATGCTGCCTGCAATAATGTAAATAAAACACTTCTTTAGAAAGTCAAAAACCAAAGCACAGTGGACCCCTGCATAACGATCAGCTCCCAACTCGACCAATTATGTAAGTGTATTTTTGTAGGTGCTTTTGTAGGTGCATTTTTGGGAGTCTGAACCGGACTAATCTAATTCACAATATTTCTTATGGGAACAAAATCGGATTGGATTCTGGATTGAAATAATATCGTTATGCGGGGGTCCACTGTACTTGTATTAATGACCAAGGATGGGCCATACTTACACTGGCCCCCATGGTGAACCCAATGCTCTTGACAGATTTAGAAAAATACATTTTCATCACATTTGTCATGTGGTAGTACAGGTGGTAGTACAGTAGTTTAGGGTTTAACTAACCTGTACAACATACAATCTTCTCCAACTCTAAGAGCTGACTGCTTGATGGAGGGTGGTGGAGGCGGCCCTTGTGAGTTACTATTTGTAACACCACCACCACATAAAGAAGCTATATTGTCACTGTCACTCCTATGGAAAAACAAATAAATGAAAAATAATCACCTCTATGTATTTTCTAAACTAGTATTAATTTACTTTTGTAATAGTTACATACAAATTACCAGTAAATTAATATTAATTAATCATTAATATCAAACACCACTGCTGTATGGCTTTAGTGACTCTATCTATAAAATCTGCTGGGTACTTCAAAGAGTAGCCAGTAGTCAGTGACTAAGTTTGTCATCATTCACTGTTTTCCCTGAATTTACCGTGCTTAACTTGACTTTATCATAAGTACACTGTACTTAATCATGGTCTCTAAAGCAAGTGATGGTGTTAAGAGGAGGCGCATGAATGTAAGTATCATTAAGAAACTTGATCTAGTAAAGAACTTCGTGAACAGAAGTTATTATGAATCACCACTATACGATCATGACAGAACAATCTCATTTTGCTTTTTTAATATGCTGGCCCTCTCCCACTGAGGCAGAGCAACCCGAAAAAGAAGCACTTTCACCATCATTCACACTATCACTGTATCTGTATCCGTAAACTGTATGTATGATATATTGTGTATACAGTAGGGTTAAATTTTGCAAATTTTTAACATTATTGGAAATTACTGGACAATTAGCATTATTGGACACTATCTCCTCCCTATTAGTCCATTAAATTGAGGTTTTGCTGTATTTTTTTATTATTTTTTATTATCACACCGGCCGATTCCCACCAAGGCAGGGTGGCCCGAAAAAGAAAAACTTTCACCATCATTCACTCCATCACTGTCTTGCCAGAAGGGTGCTTTACACTACAGTTTTTAAACTGCAACATTAACACCCCTCCTTCAGAGTGCAGGCACTGTACTTCCCATCTCCAGGACTCAAGTCCGGCCTGCCGGTTTCCCTGAATCCCTTCATAAATGTTACTTTGCTCACACTCCAACAGCACGTCAAGTATTAAAAACCATTTGTCTCCATTCACTCCTATCAAACACGCTCACGCATGCCTGCTGGAAGTCCAAGCCCCTCGCACACAAAACCGCCTTTAGCCCCTCCCTCCAACCCTTCCTAGGCCGACCCCTACCCCGCCTTCCTTCCACTACAGACTGATACACTCTTGAAGTCATTCTGTTTCGCTCCATTCTCTCTACATGTCCGAACCACCTCAACAACCCTTCCTCAGCCCTCTGGACAACAGTTTTGGTAATCCCGCACCTCCTCCTAACTTCCAAACTACGAATTCTCTGCATTATATTCACACCACACATTGCCCTCAGACATGACATCTCCACTGCCTCCAGCCTTCTCCTCGCTGCAACATTCATCACCCACGCTTCACACCCATATAAGAGCGTTGGTAAAACTATACTCTCATACATTCCCCTCTTTGCCTCCAAGGACAAAGGTCTTTGTCTCCACAGACTCCTAAGTGCACCACTCACTCTTTTTCCCTCATCAATTCTATGATTCACCTCATCTTTCATAGACCCATCCGCTGACACGTCCACTCCCAAATATCTGAATACGTTCACCTCCTCCATACTCTCTCCCTCCAATCTGATATTCAATCTTTCATCACCTAATCTTTTTGTTATCCTCATAACCTTACTCTTTCCTGTATTCACCTTTAATTTTCTTCTTTTGCACACCCTACCAAATTCATCCACCAATCTCTGCAACTTCTCTTCAGAATCTCCCAAGAGCACAGTGTCATCGGCAAAGAGCAGCTGTGACAACTCCCACTTTGTGTGTGATTCTTTATCTTTTAACTCCACGCCTCTTGCCAAGACCCTCGCATTTACTTCTCTTACAACCCCATCTATAAATATATTAAACAACCACGGTGACATCACACATCCTTGTCTAAGGCCTACTTTTACTGGGAAAAAATTTCCCTCTTTCCTACATACTCTAACTTGAGCCTCACTATCCTCGTAAAAACTCTTCACTGCTTTCAGTAACCTACCTCCTACACCATACACTTGCAACATCTGCCACATTGCCCCCCTATCCACCCTGTCATACGCCTTTTCCAAATCCATAAATGCCACAAAGACCTCTTTAGCCTTATCTAAATACTGTTCACTTATATGTTTCACTGTAAACACCTGGTCCACACACCCCCTACCTTTCCTCAAGCCTCCTTGTTCATCTGCTATCCTATTCTCCGTCTTACTCTTAATTCTTTCAATTATAACTCTACCATACACTTTACCAGGTACACTCAACAGACTTATCCCCCTATAATTTTTGCACTCTCTTTTATCCCCTTTGCCTTTATACAAAGGAACTATGCATGCTCTCTGCCAATCCCTAGGTACCTTACCCTCTTCCATACATTTATTAAATAATTGCACCAACCACTCCAAAACTATATCCCCACCTGCTTTTAACATTTCTATCTTTATCCCATCAATCCCGGCTGCCTTACCCCCTTTCATTTTACCTACTGCCTCACGAACTTCCCCCACACTCACAACTGGCTCTTCCTCACTCCTACAAGATGTTATTCCTCCTTGCCCTATACACGAAATCACAGCTTCCCTATCTTCATCAACATTTAACAATTCCTCAAAATATTCCTTCCATCTTCCCAATACCTCTACCTCTCCATTTAATAACTCTCCTCTCCTATTTTTAACTGACAAATCCATTTGTTCTCTAGGCTTTCTTAACTTGTTAATCTCACTCCAAAACTTTTTCTTATTTTCAACAAAATTTGTTGATAACATCTCACCCACTCTCTCATTTGCTCTCTTTTTACATTGCTTCACCACTCTCTTAACTTCTCTCTTTTTCTCCATATACTCTTCCCTCCTTGCATCACTTCTACTTTGTAAAAACTTCTCATATGCTAACTTTTTCTCCCTTACTACTCTCTTTACATCATCATTCCACCAATCGCTCCTCTTCCCTCCTGCACCCACTTTCCTGTAACCACAAACTTCTGCTGAACACTCTAACACTACATTTTTAAACCTACCCCATACCTCTTCGACCCCATTGCCTATGCTCTCATTAGCCCATCTATCCTCCAATAGCTGTTTATATCTTACCCTAACTGCCTCCTCTTTTAGTTTATAAACCTTCACCTCTCTCTTCCCTGATGCTTCTATTCTCCTTGTATCCCATCTACCTTTTACTCTCAGTGTAGCTACAACTAGAAAGTGATCTGATATATCTGTGGCCCCTCTATAAACATGTACATCCTGAAGTCTACTCAACAGTCTTTTATCTACCAATACATAATCCAACAAACTACTGTCATTTCGCCCTACATCATATCGTGTATACTTATTTATCCTCTTTTTCTTAAAATATGTATTACCTATAACTAAACCCCTTTCTATACAAAGTTCAATCAAAGGGCTCCCATTATCATTTACACCTGGCACCCCAAACTTACCTACCACACCCTCTCTAAAAGTTTCTCCTACTTTAGCATTCAAGTCCCCTACCACAATTACTCTCTCACTTGGTTCAAAGGCTCCTATACATTCACTTAACATCTCCCAAAATCTCTCTCTCTCCTCTGCATTCCTCTCTTCTCCAGGTGCATACACGCTTATTATGACCCACTTCTCGCATCCAACCTTTACTTTAATCCACATAATTCTTGAATTTACACATTCATATTCTCTTTTCTCCTTCCATAACTGATCATTTAACATTACTGCTACCCCTTCCTTTGCTCTAACTCTCTCAGATACTCCAGATTTAATCCCATTTATTTCCCCCCACTGAAACTCTCCTACCCCCTTCAGCTTTGTTTTGCTGTACTACACTGCTAATTAAATGAGGTTATAATCATTACAGTCAATGAAAATATTAACAAGTAATAATTCCCATTTTGCATGGGGATGTGGAAAAGAATTCTTCCTCCATAAGCCATGCATGTCATAAGAGGCGACTAAAATACTGCGAGTAAGGGGCTAGTAACCTCCTTCTCCTGTATATATTACTAAATTTAAAAAGAAAACCTTTTTTCTTTTTAGGTCACCCTGACTCAGTGGAATACTGCCCATTTGTTGAAAAATAAAATATATTTCCCGCTATCTCTGAATGAATTAGAATAAATATTTAATCCAAATGAGAACTGCAGCATGAAATGAGATACAGTGGAACCCCGGTTTTCAGCCGGTGTGGAAATCATACAATTTGGATTTTGAGCACTTTTTTAGATGAAATTTTCCCCCGGGGTTTGTACATCAGCTCAGAAATCGACAGTACCAGACACATCCAGCTGGGCCACTCATACATTTGTGACTCACTCTTGGGCACATTAAATGTCTTATTTTAGGTTAATATAGACATTTTCATTAATCCATCTATATTTTCTTCAAAATTATACTATAAGAAACACGTTACACAGCATATAAACATGCAATGTTTATATGCTATCAAGGGGTAGGCTCGGGTGGAGGGTAAACATTATGTTTTCTCTGGTCCAGCTTCAGAGAAAACGTGTATGAATTTGCGTAGGCCCAGTCACCGCCCTTAATAGTACATAAGGCTTTTGTTTACAATTGTCAGCATGAATTATTCATTACTTCTCCCTTTGTTTATGATGGAATCTAAAGGTAGTTGTTAGAAACGATTAAACTCAGTGAACATGGCATGTCGATGGTAATAATATGGCTGTAGGCTACAGTGTATGTAGCCAGTAGGTATACACTGGGATGTAGTCCCTCTGGGACTACAAATAAACACTACTCACCAACAAGAGTCTTCAATAAAGGTATGTAATGTTAATTTACCATTAAAATTAGCCATTACTATTTATTTCTCAATGTTTTATGTATGTAAAACTATAGTTATTCTCTATAAAAGGTATTTTTTGTTAATATTTTTGGGTGTCTGAAACGGATTAATTGGATTTACATTATTTCTTATGGGAAATATTACTTTGGTTTTCAGCCATTTTGGATTTAGGCCAACCATCAGGAACGGATTAATTACGAAAACTGGGGGTCTACTGTATAGGAAAACCTCGTTAAATATATACTGTAGTTACTGCTGCAACAAGATCATACGAAACAAGCGATATCTTCACAGGAAGCACTGGGAAGAATACCAACGAACCCACCAGTGAGCGTAAAGTGTATAAGTGAGCAAAAATTGTGTTTTCTATGCATATATGTTCATAATCTTTAAACTGAGACCAGTCTTATCAAATTTGTATGGTTGGTTACCAAAATATTGTTGCAAACATTTGCAGGCAATTTTTTTTCAAAAATGACATTCATGCAATTTAACCACTCTGAAAGGGAATTAAATTCCCATGCGCTTTCACGATCACTTAATTAATTTCTTATTGTGTATTCATTATTTGCCAAATACATTTTATTTCACTAAATACATTTTAAAGTATTTCATTTAATATTTTTATTTTATTTTTATATTAAATACAGTGGAAACCCAAGTTTCAAATGCATCGACTATCGAACGCTTTGAGTTTCAACCGTTTTTTTCGAACCAATTTTGTCCTGAGTATCAAACTTGTCTCATATTTCAAACTGTGTACCAGACCTGTCCACCTGCCTGTGCCTGCCCGCGTCCCCTGCGCAGGCATCGTGAGCCAGTCTGGCTTTGTTTATGCTTGAGTGAACACTAACCTGCAAGCTCATTCAAACATTTCACTATTAATTCACTGTGTTTGGTGCTTGTGCGACTGTGAAATAAGCTACCATGGGCCCAAAGAAACTTGCTAGTGGCACCCCTGTGGTAAAGAAAGTGAGAAATGCCATAGATGTGAAGAAGGAAATAGTACAAAAATATGAGAGTGGTGTGCGACTTGTGGAGCTTGCCAGGATATATGGCAAAAACAAATCAACAATCGCTTGTATCCTGGCAAAGAGAAAAGAAATCAAGGAAGCTGATGTTGCGAAAGGTGTTGATATGCTAACCAAAAATAGACCACAAATAGTTGAAGACGTTGAGAAGTTATTGATTGTGTGGATCAAGGATAAAGAGATAGCAGGTGAATATAAGAGAAACACTATCTGTTTATTAATTCAAGTCTCTTCTTAAAAATCACTGACTCACCCACAACTAAATATATAAATACTGAATAATTGTATCTCATAAATGTTTAACCTGTGACCCAATCAAACTTTGTTATTCTTAATTACATTACCTAACAGAATACTCCATTCTACTGAATGCTCAGCAACACAGTAAATGACCATATGACTTGTCTTTGAAATACTCATTTGTGCTTAACTGTTATTTGTTTACAATAATGGTTACCACTGAATATATCATTGCTTAGTTAATCTTAAGTTAATTTTAAGCCTGCCCATAATGTTGTGCATACAAGGGGCTTTGGCATGTTACACTTAGCCACTTTATTTCTTTGTACTTCTATGTATCATGTTCAAATTAATAAATAAATAAATGAATAGTGTTTTGGAGACGATCATTTGTGAAAAGGCAAGGCAATTGCATGACGATCTCATAAAGAAAATGCCTGCAACGAGTGCTGCTGTTAGTGACTTTAAGGCCAGGAGAGGCTGGGTTGAAGGATTTAAGAAGCGTAGTGGCATACACAGTGTGGTAAGGCATGGGGACGCTGCCAGTTCAGAGAAACGTGGAGCTGAAAAATTCATAACTGAATTTCAGGAGTACATAAAGACTGAAAAATTTGAACCCAAACAAGTGTTTAGTTGTGACGAAACAGGCCTGTTTTGGAAGAAAATGCTAAAGAGGACCTACATAACGCAGGAGGAAAAGGCGCTGCCAGGACACAAACCTATGAAAGAGAGGCTAACTAACTCTCTTGTTTTGGGCTAATGCTAATGGGGATTTTAAAGTGAAGCCATTACTGGTGTATCCTCTTCCAAACAATAAATGCTCCCTCACTCCTCCTCCTCTATCTTCCAGATGCCATCAATAATCTTCAATAAAGGTAAGTAAAAATGTTATTTTATATGTTTATTTAAATGTTTATTTATCTATTACTAATTGTACTATGTATGTTTGTTGTGTGTATGTAAAACTATAATTAATCTCTATAAAATATATAATCTCTATAAAAGTTTGGCAATAAATAATACATATTTTATGAAAAAGAGGATAAATAAATATACAAGGTATGATATAGCACGTAATGAAAGTAGTTTGTTAGATTATGTATTGGTGGATAAAAGGTTGATGGGCAGGCTCCAGGATGTTCATGTTTATAGAGGGGCAACTGATATATCGAATCATTATTTAGTTGCAGCTACACTTAGAGTAAGAGGTAGATGAAACAATAGGAAAATGGCAACAACAAGTAAGAGAGAGGTGAAAGTGTATAAACTAAGGGAGGAGGAAGTTTGGGTGCGATTAAGCAACTATTGGCAACTAGTGCAAGTATGAGTAGCAGGGGGGTTGAAGAGGGTTGGAATAGTTTTAAAAATGCAGTTTTAGAATGTGGGGCAGAAGTTTGTGGTTATAGGAGGGTGGGTGCAGGAGGAAAGAGGAGTGATTAGTGGAATGATGAAGTAAAGGGTGTGATAAAAAAGGTAGCTTATGAGAGGTTTTTACAAAACAGAAGTGTTATAAGAAGAGCATAGTATATGGAGAGTAAAAGAAAGGTGAAGAGAGTGGTGAGAGAGTGCAAAAAGAGAGCAGATGATAGAGTGGGAGAGGCAATGTCAAGAAATTTTAATGAAAATAAGAACAAATTTTGGAGTGAGTCAAACAAGTTAAGAAAGCCTAGGGAATGAATGGATTTGTCAGTTAAAAACAGAGTAGGGGAGTTAGTAGATGGGGAGAGGGAGGTATTGTGTAGATGGCAGGAATATTTTGAGGAACTTTTAAATGTCGACGAAGAAAGGGAGGCGGTAATTTCATGCATTGGCCAGGGAGGTATACCATCTTTTAGGAATGAAGAAAAGCAGGATGTGAGTGTGGGGGAGATGCATGAGGCATTACAAAGAATGAAAGAGGGTAAAGCAGCTGGAACTGACGGGATCATGACAGAAATGCTAACAGCAGAGGGGGGGGGGGGATATAGTGTTAGAGTAGTTGGTATTTTTGTTTAATAAATGTATGAAAGAGGGGAAGGTACTTAGGGATTGGCAGAGAGTATGTATAGTTCCTTTAAATAAAGGGAAGGGGAACAAAAGAGATTGTAAAAATTATAGATTACCGAGTATACCAGGAAAAGTGTACAGTAGGGTTATTATTGAAAGAATTAGAGGTAAGACAGAGCATAGGATTGCAGATGAGCAAGGAGGTTTTAGAGTGGGTAGGGGATGTGTAGATCAAGTGTTTACATTGAAGCATATATGTGAACAGTATTTAGATAAAGGTAGGGACGTTTTCATTTCCCTTATGGATTTAGAAAAGGCATATGATAGAGTGGATAGGGGAGCAATGTGGCAGACGTTGCAGGTATATGGAATAGGTAGTAAGCTACTAAATGCTGTAAAGTTTTTATGAGGATAGTGAGGCTCAGGTTAGGGTGTGTAGAAGAGAGGGAGACTACTTCCCAGTAAAAGTAGGTCTTAGACAGGGATGTGTAATGTCACCATGGTTGTTTAATATGTTAATAGACGGGGTTGTAAAAGAAGTAAATACTAGGGTGTTCAGGAGAGAGGTGGGATTAAATTATAGGGAATCAAATACAAAATAGGAATTGACACAGTTACTTTTTGCTGATGATACTCTGCTTATGGGAGATTCTAAAGAAAAATTGCAAAGGTTAGTGGATGAGATTGGGAGAGTATGTAAAGGTAGAAAGTTGAAAGTGAACATAGAAAAGAGTAAGGTGATGAGGGTATCAAATGATTTAGATAAAGAAAAACTGAATATCAAATTGGAGAGGAGGAATATGGAAGAAGTGAATGTTTTCAGATATTTGGGAGTTGACGTGTCAGCAGATGGATTTATGAAGGATGAGGTTAATCACAGAATTGATGAAGGAAAAAAGGTGAGTGGTGTGTTGAGGTATATGTGGAAACAAAAAGTGTTATCTATTGAGGCAAAGAAGGGAATGTATGAAAGTATAGTGGTACCAACACTCTTATATGGGTGTGAAGCTTGGGTTGTAAATGCTGCAGCAAGGAGATGGTTGGAGGCAGTGGAGATGTCTTAAAGGGCAATATGTGGTGTAAATATTATGCAGAAAATTCAGAGAAGGTGTGGAGACAATAAAAGTATTAGTCAGAAGGCTGAAGAGGGGTTGTTGAGGTGGTTTGGTCATTTAGAGAGAATGGATCAAAGCAGAATGACATGGAGAGCATATAAATCTGTAGGGGAAGGAAGGCAGGGTAGGGGTCATCCTCGAAAAGGTTGGGGGAAGGGAGTCAAGGAGGTTTTGTGGGCAAGGGGCTTGGACTTCCAGCAAGCGTGCATGAGCGTGTTAGATAGGAGTGAATGGAAACGAATGGTATTTGGGACCTGACGAGCTGTTGGAGTGTGAGCAGGGTAATATTTAGTGAAGGGATTCAGGGAAACCGGTTATTTTTATATAGCCGGACTTGAGTCCTGGAAATGGGAAGTACAATGTCTGCACTTTAAAGAAGGGGGTTTGGGATATTGGCAGTTTGGAGGGATATGTTGTGTGTCTTTATACGTATATGCTTCTAGACTGGTGTATCTGAGCACCTCTGCAAAAACAGTGATTATGTGTGAGTGAGGTGAAAGTGTTGAATGATGATGAAAGTATTTTCTTTTCGGGGATTTTCTTTCTTTTTGGGTCACCCTGCTTCGGTGGGAGACGGCTGACTTCTCAAAACAAAAAAAAAACAAAAAAAAAAACAAAAAAAAAAAAAATGTATTTTTTGTGAATATTTTTCTGTTTCTGGAATGGATTAATTGTATTTACATTATTTCTTATGGGAAATATTGCTTTGAGTTTCAAACGTTTCGACTGTAGAACTAGCTCCTGGAACAGATTAAGTTCAAAACTCGAGGTTCCACTGTACTAGTTATAGTACTGATGGTGTGTTACCCTCTCTCACCCAATTTGCTTCTTTAATACATTACAACAGTACAGTACATCAAGAAACTCATCATCAGAGGAATTTGACTTACCTCTAATAAACTATTCATGTCTATAGGCTATCTACCTTATTTCCTTTTAATGAAGGTCTTCTACTTTTAATGAAGGTCTTCTACTAATGTTTTTTGTGAGAGGCATCCTCAGCCAGGCCATTGTAAATCAAACCATGTTTTCTGATAGGAGCTATGTTATAAATGGAAGTTTTATTCCTGGGAATCAATTTCATATACAAAATCAAGTATTTTTTAATAGCTATCTCACCAGGAAAAAACTGTCATAAATGAAGGAGTGTTAAAGTTGGGAGATCATAGGTTGGGGTTCATCTCTACGACTTTTGTTTTAACCCTTGAACCGTCCAAACGTATATATACGTTTTTTCAACATTTGAAAGTATGTAAAAAAATGTACATCATCTTTTTTTTTTTACATTTGAAAATGTGTAAAAAACTTTTATCTACATTTTTTTTTTTATTATATTTGAAAATACAGTGGACCCTCGACCAACGTTGGCATTGTCTAATGTTAAATCTGACTAGCGATACATTTTAACGCAAAAATTTTGCCTCGACTAGCGCTAAAAAACCTGACCAACGCTATTCGTTCTGTTCGAGACGCGTCCACTTGTGGCCTGAGCGTGCCTCACTTGTCCTGTGGGTGCCAGTGTTTACAAGCCAGCCAGCCACCGCGGTCCCATCCAAACATACAATCGGAATATTTCATATTATCACAGCATTTATAGTGATTGCACCTGCAAAATAAGTCACCATGGGCCCCAAGAAAGCTTCTAGTGCCAACCCTACAGCAAAAAGGGTGAGAATTACTATGGATATGAAGAAAGAGATCACTGCTAAGTATGAAAGTGGAGTGCGTGTCTCCGAGCTGGCCAGGTTGTCCACAAAACTCCAATCAACCTTCGCTACTATTGTGGGCAAGAAAACGGTAATCAAGGAAGCTGTTCTTGCCAAAGGTGCAACTATGTTTTCGAAACTGAGATCGCAAGTGATAGAAGATGTTGAGAGACTGTTATTGGTGTGGATAAACGAAAAACAGATAGCATCTCTCAAGCGATCATGTGTGAAAAGAATAGGAAGTTGCATGATGATTTAATTAAAAAAATGCCAGCAACTAGTGGTGATGTGAGTGAATTTAAGGCCAGCAAAGGTTGGTTTGAGAGATTTAAGAATTGTAGTGGCATACATAGTGTGATAAGGCATGGTGAGGCTGCCAGTTCGGACCACAAAGCGGCTGAAAAATATGTGCAGGAATTCAAGGAATACATACAGTGAAGGACTGAAACCTGAACAAGTGTTTAATTGTGATGAAACAGGCCTGTTTTGGAAGAAAATGCCAAGCAGGACCTACATTACTCAGGAGGAAAAGGCACTCCCAGGACATAAGCCTATGAAAGACAGGCTTACTCTGTTGATGTGTGCTAATGCTAGTGATTGCAAAGTGAAGCCTTTATTGGTGTATCACTCTGAAACTCCCAGAGTGTTCAGGAAAAACAATGTCCTCAAGGCTAATTTGTGTGTGCTGTGGAGGGCAAACAGTAAGGCATGGGTCACTAAGGACTTTTTCTATGACTGGTTACACCATGCATTTGCCCCCACTGTGAAAAATTACCTCCTGGAAAATAAATTGGACCTTAAGTGCCTCCTGGCATTAGACAATGCTCCTGGTCATCCTTCAGACTTGGCAGAGCGACTTTCTGCGGACCTAAGCTTCATTAAGGTCAAGTTTTTGCCTCCTAATACCACTCCTCTCCTGCAGCCCATGGACCAGCAGGTCATTGCAAACTTCAAGAAACTGTACACAAAAGCTATGTTTGAAAGGTGCTTTGTAGTGACCTCAGAAACTCAACTGACTCTAAGAGAGTTTTGGAGAGATCACTTTAGCATCCTCAATCGTATAAACATTATAAGTAAGGCTTGGGAGGAAGTGACTAAGAGGACCTTGAACTCTGCTTGGAAAAAACTGTGGCCAGAATGTGTAGACAAAAGGGATTTTGAAGGGTTTGAGACTAACCCTGAGAATCCTATGCCAGTTGAGGAATCCATTGTGGCATTGGGAAAGTCCTTGGGGTTGGAGGTTAGTGGGGAGGATGTGGAAGAGTTGGTGGAGGAGGACAATGAAGAACTAACCACTGATGAGCTGCTAGATCATCTTCAACAGCAAGAGGCCACACCTGAGGAAACTGCTTTGGAGGAGGGGATAGAGAAATTGAAGAAGTTGCCTACTTCTAAGATTAAGGAAATGTGTGGAATGTGGCTTAAAGTGCAAACCTGTTTTGATGAAAATCACCCTGACACAGCTACTGCAAGCCGTGTTGGCAACCTGTGCACTGACAATGTTGTGAAACACTTTAGGAATGTCATAAAGGAACGGGAGGTACAGGCCTCTATGGACAGATATGCTGTGCGACAGAGGTCCAGTGACTCTCAAGCTGGTCCTAGTGGCATTAAAAGAAGAAGGGAAGTAACCCCAGAAAAGGATTTGCCACCTCAAGTCCTAATGGAAGGGGATTCCCCTTCTGAACACTAACACCATCAACACTCTCCCCTCCTCCCATCTCATCAATCATCACCAGATCTTCAATAAAGGCAAGTGTCATGTAACTGTGCATGTCTTCTTCAGTTTGTGTGTATTAAAATTAATATTTCATGTGGTAAAATTTTTTTTTTTCAATACTTTGGGGTGTCAGGAACGGATTAATTTGATTTCCATTATTTCTTATGGGGAAAATTAACTCGACTAACGATAATTTCGATTAACGATGAGCTCTCAGGAACGGATTAATATCGTTAGTCGAGGGTCCACTGTATGTAAAAAAAAAATAGATCTACTTTTGGAGCACTACGGATTTGAACGTCGATCTATTTGGACCATTTAAGGGTTAACAAAGTAAAGCTTCAGCAATAACTACAGTATTTTAGTTTGTGTAATGCCATTTTTACAGTATCAAGAATATATCTACAACAGTACAAGATTTGACTGAAACTATTACTATTTTAATAGAGTAAATGACAATAATATCAAGAATGAGTCAAAATTCTTCAAAGAGGTCAATATTTCCTAATGCACATTAACATAATAAAAAATACTTTACTGTATCATAAAATATAATACAACTAAAACATATATGCACTGCGTTTAGCTGTGAGACATACCATCGATATCCATCCTTGAGAACTTCTCTTTCACTTTCTACAGACACAGGTTTGCCTTTGCCATGCAAGCCACCTTTACCAATGCACGTATCCTCAGGACCTAAAGCAAGACCAATGTAAGATTAGTGAGATAATAACAAAAGCCTATAAAGTGCTCATGAAAGCACATCATTCTCAACACAGCACTAAAATGCCGAATGCTACTGTCAGTTTTGTACACCATTAAGATATTAATGGTATGCAAAACTACCAAAAAGATGAAAAAGAAACATGTGCAGCACTTGGGATGCATATGTCTTATTCACCTATCAGTGTTATACCTGTAATTACTTATTTGTAATTATCTATTTATAGCCACAGGACCAGAGATAGGGAATGATGTGCAAGTGCTGAAGGAAGAACAGAAGCTGAATAGATGAGAGTTCACAGATGATGCAGTAAATCAATGTCAGTTAACGACTCACAGAATGAGTCTGCAGAAAAGCGGAAAACATCAGAGAGAAAGGTGGGCTGCAGATTACATAACACAAAAGTGCAAGAAGCCCATTACATCTCCCGTGACAATTTGCCTGAAAAAATTATAAGATGAAATCCTCACAAACACCACAATTGCTTTGACTGCAATACTGTATACTTTAAGTATATTTCACTACCAGTGGAATTTCATTAGAGAATCTTGACAAATTAGAATTACCTCCTCTACACAATTTCAATGAAGACATTAATCATATAAATGTAATAGGAAAGTTTGTTAGGGGGTAGAAGTTAAGCCATTCTCTTCAGTCCTTGTATAGACTACCTGCCATTGGGGTATAGTTAGGGCTTCTGTTAATATTTACTTTTAATTACTTGGTCTCTGATTCAGTATTATAAAGGTAATAAAATTTGTGGCCTTACAGCCTACACAATGCAATAATTTTCTCTAAAACAGACTATGAGAGATATGCAAGTTGTGTAATGATCTAACACTAGCTATTTTACAACTACTACTACTACTACCATTATAATCACAAGGAAGTGCAAAAGCCATAGGAGTCAACCAGCACATGGGTAAAGTGAAGTGGTCAACCAAGAAGGTAGTTTCAATTCCTTGAATCAGTAGCCCTTCACTTGTATCAAGGCACTCAACATGAAGGGAAGCTATGTTATTGCTATTCCAAATTGCCACTTTTTGCTCACCTTTGATCAGGGACATAAAACCAGTTTTACTAAATACTCTACACACATCACAATTAACATAGTTTATTTTGATTTTCATTATACTTTTATATTTGTTTCCTCTTTTTTTTTAATTTACTTTTTCACTTGTTTATTTTTCTTATTTTTCTTTTTAACTCCTGAGGACATTCCTCGCCTGACCAGATATCCCTTCCACCAGGCCTGTATCCTGGCTGCAGCTCGCTGCTTCAGATCTTCCAGTTCTTTTCTCTGACGCTCTACCTCCTGCTCGGCTTCGTAGTCTTGCACCACAACCAAGTACTCCTCGTACTTCTGTATCACTTCATTTAGGGTGCTCTGCTTGCTTTGAACCTCTGCTTGCCATTTAGCCACCTCTTCCCTCTTTTTCTGAGTGTCTTCTTTAAATTTCTCTTCCCATTCCAATATTTTGGTTTCTAGTTTAGCACAACTCTCTTTCAAGAAAGCTGTTAGGGCATCGTGGACCCGTATTTCTTGTGGAATTTCACGCCCTACTTTGGCAATTTCCTTACAGATGCTTTGCTCTTCTTGTTCTATTCTAAACTGAAGATTCTCTATTTGAACTCTGGCCACTTTTCTCTCATACGCTTCTCTTTTAGGATTTAACCGTTTTGCATCACTGATAGCCATTAGCAGATCTGATATCTCTTGATCCTTCGCTTGGAGCAGCTTCTGAGTGTCTTGTTTAACATTCTTTAAATCTTTTTGTAGGCCATGTACTTTGCTGCTTTTCTGAAAATGCTTGGCTTTCCACTTATGTCCTTGAAGTAGAGCAATGAAATCAGCCTTTTTCTTGTGATCTTCTTTTTCAAATGCAATACATTTCTCCAAACAACTGAAGCTCTGTTTTTCAACCAGTTCATTTGCTAGGTCAAACAGTATTTTTTCTATGTAACCAAGATCATCATGTAACTTCCTAAGAGCAAGATCATTGCCATATCTGTCATTTTCATTCTCCGACAAGTCAGTTTCTTCTCCATCTGCAGGTCTGAAGGGACAGCCGGGCAGCAGCTCATGCATAACACAGATACTTAAAGCTGCTTTCTTACAAATTTGACTGAATTTAATAGCGGTTTTGTATTCTAGTGTCATTTTTACATTACTTGCAGGAAATCTGCCAAAGTAATAAATAAATGATGCTTATTTTCCTGTCTGCTGGTTGCTATGATTATGTTGTCCATCTACTTCTAACAGTAACCATGGCAACCAACTCCTAAAGGAAAGAAAATGGAGAATAGACTGAGTGACAAAAGGGCACACTCAAGAAAATTATATGGTGTGTTATTGTTAACTTTAAGTTTCATTCAGAAACCTAAGTAAGTTTATTTAGGTACAGGTACACATAAGTTCATTTATCATACATAGTTTGGCATATGTGTGAATTACCTAGGATAACCCAAAAAAAAGTCAAACAAAGTGACACATACAGTACACACTCCACACCACACACTCCACACCACACTCCACACACACCACACCACACACACACACACACACACACACACACACACACACACACACACACACACACACACACACACACACTTATATACAACAGGCCAAGTGTCTAATCGACATGTGCCTAGGACAAAATGGTAACTAACATACACATGCATGCACATACAACAGGCCTAGTGTCTAATCGACATGTGCCTAGGACCAAATGGTAACTAACACACACACACACACACACACACACACACACACACACACACACACACACACACACACACACACACACATACATACACACACACACACACACACACACACACATACACACACACACACACACACACACATAGGCGAGGGGGACATGACCCAGGTGGCAAATTTTCGGAGAAATGGGTGGTTCACAAATAAAAGGAATCGGCCTCTCAAAGTAATTTTCAAGGCAGAATCAACCCGAACCATGATCCTGCAGGAGAAAGCACGGCTGAGAGGCAAGCAGGAGTTCCAGAGTGTGTACCTCGATCGAGACAGAACACAGGACAAAAGGAAGACGATGAAAGAGAGAGTTCAAAAACAAAAGGAGAAATGGGAGGAAATGAAAAAGGAGAGCAGAATAACCCAGGATCAAATGGAAGGACAAGCACACCCCCCAGAAACACCTGCAGAAGGACTCCAGCCACGACACCCCCAAGGCAACTGAACAATCCAAACCAACCATCACACACCGATCCCTCTGTTCCCACCCCCCGCACCACAGTTACAGTATTAGAACAGAAGTTGAAGGTTTGGTACACAAATGCAGATGGATTAACGAATAAACATGAGGAATGGCAAGAAAGAATCAATGAGAAGTCCCCAGACATCATAGCAGTTACAGAAACAAAACTCACGGAGACAATAACAGATGCAATCTTCCCACCAGGATACCAGATCATGAGGAAAGATAGAAGGGGCAGGGGGGGAGGTGGGGTTGCTCTGCTCGTAAAAAACGATGGAAATTCGAGAAAATGGAAGGCATAGATGAGACGGGAGAAAGAGACTACATAGTAGGTACACTTCAGTCTGGGGAACACAAAGTGGTCATTGCAGTGATGTATAATCCACCACAGAACTGCAGGAGGCCAAGAGAGGAATATGAAGAGAGTAACAGAGCAATGGTGGACACACTTGCTGAGGTGGCAAGAAGAGCTCACTCCAGCAGAGCAAAGTTGCTGGTTATGGGGGACTTCAACCACAGGGAGATTGACTGGGAAAACCTGGAGCCACATGGGGGTCCCGAAACATGGAGAGCCAAGATGTTGGACGTGGTGCTGGAAAACCTCATGCACCAACATGTTAAGGACACTACCAGAGTGAGACGGGAGGATGAACCAGCAAGATTGGACCTTGTGTTCACCCTGGGCAGCTCAGACACTGAGGACACCACGTGGTTCTGTGCTTTGAATACATAGTAGAGCTGCAAGTGGAGAGAATAACAGGAGTTGAATGGGAAAAGCCTGACTATAAAAGAGGGGACTACATAGGGTTGAAGAACTTCCTGCGGGAGGTCCAGTGGGACAGAGAACTGGCAGGAAAGCCAGTAAATGAAATGATGGAATATGTAACAACAAAATGCAAGGAGGCAGTGGAAAGGTTTATTCCCAAGGGCAACAGCAACAACGGGAAGACCAGAACGAGCCCCTGGTTTACCTGACAGTGTAAGGAGGCAAAAACAAAGTGCAATAGAGAATGGAAAAAGTACAGAAGGCAGAGAACACACGAAAATAGGGAGATCAGTCGCAGAGCCAGGAATGAGTATGCACAGGTAAGGAGGGAGGCCCAGCGACAGTATGAAAATGACATAGCATCGAGAATCAAGACTGACCCGAAACTGTTGTATAGCCACATCAGGAGGAAGACAACAGTCAAAGACCAGGTGATCAGATTAAGGACAGAAGGTGGAGAACTCACAAGAAATGATCAGGAGGTATGTGAGGAGCTGAACAGGAGATTTAAGGAAGTTTTCACAGTAGAGACAGGAAGGGCTGTGGGAAGACAGCACAGAAGGGAACATCAAGAGGGAATATACCAACAAGTGTTGGATGACATACGAACAACTGAGGAGGAGGTGAAGAAGCTCCTAAATGACCTTGACACCTCAAAGGCGATGGGACCGGACAAAATCTCCCCATGGGTCCTTAGAGAAGGAGCAGAGATGCTGTGCGTGCCTCTAACCACAATCTTCAACACATCCCTTGAAACTGGGTAACTACCTGAGAAATGGAAGACAGCTAATGGAGTCCCCATATTTAAGAAAGGAAACAGAAACGAGGCACTAAACTACAGACCTGTGTCTCTGACATTTACTGTGTGCAAAGTCATGGAGAAGATTATCAGGAGGAGAGTGGTCGAACACCTGGAAAGGAACAAGATTATAAATGAAAACCAGCATGGGTTCATGGAAGGCAAATCTTGTATCACAAACCTCCTGGAGTTTTATGACAAGGTAACAGAAGTAAGACACAAGAGAGAGGGGTGGGTAGATTGCGTTTTCCTAGACTGCAGGAAGGCCTTTGACACAGTTCCCCACAAGAGATTAGTGCAGAAGCTGGAGGATCAGGCGCATGTAACAGGGAGGGCACTGCAATGGATCAGGGAATACCTGACAGGGAGGCAGCAACGAGTCATGGTACGTGAAGAGGTATCACAGTGGGCGCCTGTGACGAGCGGGGTCCCACAGGGGTCAGTTCTAGGACCAGTGCTATTTTTGATATATGTGAACGACATGATGGAAGGAATAGACTCTGAAGTGTCCCTATTCGCAGATGATGTGAAGTTGATGAGAAGAATTAAATCGGATGAGGATGAGGCAGGACTGCAAAGAGACCTGGACAGGCTGGACATGTGGTCCAGTAACTGGCTTCTCGAATTCAATCCAGCCAAATGCAAATTCATGAAGATTGGGGAGGGGCAAAGAAGACCGCAGACAGAGTATAGGCTAGGTGGACAAAGACTACAGACCTCACTCAGGGAGAAAGACCTTGGGGTGACCATAACACCGAGCACATCACCGGAGGCACACATCAACCAAATAACTGCTGCAGCATACGGGCGCCTGGCAAACCTGAGAATAGCGTTCTGATACCTTAATAAGGAATCGTTCAAGACACTGTACACTGTGTACGTTAGGCCCATACTGGAGTATGCAGCACCAGTCTGGAACCCACACCTGGTCAAGCACGTCAAGAAGTTAGAGAAAGTACAAAGGTTTGCAACAAGGCTAGTCCCAAAGCTCAGGGGAATGTCGTACGAGGAAAGGTTGCGGGAGATCGGACTGACGACACTGGAGGACAGAAGGGTCAGGGGAGACATGATAACGACTTACAAGATACTGCGGGGAATAGACAAGGTGGACAGAGATAGGATGTTCCAGAGAGGGGACACAGGGACAAGGGGTCACAACTGGAAGCTGAAGACTCAGACGAGTCACAGGGATGTTAGGAAGTATTTCTTCAGTCATAGAGTTGTCAGGAAGTGGAATAGCCTAGCAAGCGAAGTAGTGGAGGCAGGAACCATACATAGTTTTAAGAAGAGGTATGATACAGCTCAGGAAGCAGAGAGAGAGAGGACCTAGTAGCGATCAGTGAAGAGGCGGGGCCAGGAGCTGAGTCTCGACCCCTGCAACCACAATTAGGTGAGTACAATTAGGTGAGTACATGCATGCACATACAATAGGCCTAGTGTCTAATCGACATGTGCCTAGGACCAAATGGTAACTAGTAATTTTACATTCTTCTTATTTCAACAAACCGGTCATAACCCACCGAGGCAGAGTGACCCAAAAGGAAAAACAAAAGTTTCTCCTTTTAAATTTAGTAATACAGCCTCTCCTCACTTAGCGACATACTCGTTTACCAATGCCTTGGACTTACGACGGGCTCTCTGACAGTATTCATACGTAAATAATGTATATCAGAGCTGATTTCCTCTATTCTGTTTATTTTAATATACAGCACACTACTGTATAAACACTTAAAAAATATACCAGAAATGTTATAAATGGTGCAAAGGTGACATTAAAATAATATCAAAGATGGTTGACACAAAATCACTACCATTACGTATAGTATGCTCCTCACTTAGCGACGAATGCGTTTAACGACGTGGTCTTAGAAAAGGAACTCCGTCATTAACTGAGGAGAGATTGTATATGCAAGAGAAGGGGTTACTAGCCCCTTACTCCTGGCATTTTAGTCGCCTCTTACAACACACATGGCTTACGAAGGAAGAATTCTGTTCCACTTTCCCATGGGGATAAGAGGAAATAAACAAGAACACGAACTAGTATTGGCAGTTTGGAGGGATATGTTGTGTATCTTTATACGTATTTGCTTCTAAACTGTTGTATTCTGAGCACCTCTGCAAAAACAGTGATAATGTGTGAGTGTGGTGAAAGTGTTGAATAATGATGAAAGTATTTTCTTTTTGGGGATTTTCTTTCTTTTTTGGGTCACCCTGCTCGGTGGGAGATGGCCGACTTCTTGAAAAAAAAAAAAAAAAAAAAAAAGAACTAGTAAGAAAATAGAAGAAAATCCAGAGGGGTGTGTATATATATGCTTGTACATGCATGTGTAGTGTGACCTAAGTGTGAGTAGAAGTAGCAAGATGTACCTGAAATCTTGTATGTTTATGAGACAGAAGAGAGACACCAGCAATCCTACAATCATGCACAAAATTAATTTTACATATCTTTTATAAATTTGAACAATGGTTCTGAGGAAACACAAATGTCACAGGAATACATAAACAGTACAATATGCAGATTTAACCTAGGATAACCTTTACCAAGTAATTCTTTCAGTAATAACTTCACCACATATTTTACCCGGCACACTCAATAGACTTATTCCCATATACTGTCATTCTTTCAAACTCTTGCCTCCGTTTGTTCTTATACAGAGGAACTGTGCATGTTCTCTGCCAATTCTTAGCTATCTTCAGTGGTTTCATACATTCTGGTATACTCAAAAGATGCAACAACCCCTCCAAAACTATATCTCCACCTGCTTTTAACACTGCTGTCTTAATCCCATCTATCCCTTCTGCTTTACTGCCTTTCATTCTACCCACTGCCTTACAAAATAATAATAATAACAGTCAAATCTTTATACTGCTTAACATACTGCATCTGTTATATCTATTGAATAACATTCAAGATACTGTAATGTTCAAAAAATTAGCCATCTCAGAAGTATATTTTACCAAATACAGTAAACTAAATATTATGTACAGAAGAGAGGCTGATGTCTTCAGCCTTATGAAGGTACATGTATTAACATCAAAATTTTGTAAGGAGTACAGTACCTGAATTATTTGTTGTTGTGCCTGAATTTGACGTGTCACTTGTCTCTTCCGTAGATGTGTTCACTTGGTCTTGCTTCTCCATTGGAACTCTTTGCCCATCTATACTCTGGGAGAAAATAATAGTAATGGTCCAAGGTTTTTTCACGTTATTTTATCATGTCAGTGCAATTTATATATTTATGTTTGAGGTCTGATGAACCACTAGGAATTAAAGACCTTGCAGAATTTTTTTTATTACAAGAGCATCAGGACCTTCCCACCACTTTTGACTGAGTAAGTCTCCTTCCACCTTTGATCTTTTCTGGTTGCTAATTTTCAATCATTGATCACCATCACTTTATCAAACAAAATAGAGCTACGCCATGGTATGGCCATCTACCAGTCTTATAAAGTGCAACACACCCAAATGGCTTTTCAGGAATTCACAGTCTAGGTAAGATTTATTTCTGGATCCTGACACTGGCAGTCCAACTCTGACAAATATGTAACCAGGTTTACTTAGGATTTCACAAGGATGCTTGGTCTGTTGCCTTTAAAGTTTATTTGTGAGTAAGCGTGCATTGATCAGGTTTTATCTGCCTAGCAAGGCACTGATAGGATCCAGATTAGGTCATTGTTGTGAACTATGAAAAACTGCTTTCTGTGTATGATTCAGTGAACCACAGAGACTGTCAATTTTCTTTGCCAGATATCTCAACTTGGGTTGTTATAAATGGAGCAGCCAGCTAGTAGCACTCAGTAATCATCAACAGAAAACAAGCACAAAATTGGAGAAAATAGAAATGCAGAAGGAAGTATACTGAGCTAAAAATGGAATGACCTTCATATTGGTGAATACAATAAGAGATATTCCTGAAAAGATGTTAGTTCATAAAGCCCTACACAAAAATCAGTTTACAGATTTAAAATAATAAGAACTTTATTAATTAACATGATATACAAATTTTTAATGTCATACCTAAACTTTAAAACTTATCCTAACATTGCTAAAATTACCATATTATAATGTGGCTTAAACCTGTCCAACTTATCTTCGATCAACTTAAATTTAGCAAGTATTATCTAATACGAGAGTAAGGAGCTAGTACCCCCTTCTCCTGTATAAATTAATAAAAAATAATAAGAAAAACTTTAATAGCATTTCTTATCGGGTAGCTCTTCCTTGGTGGAAAAGTTAGTATATCTACCTTTCGCTTCAGTGATTTGTTTGCATCCTTATGAGCCACTACCTCCACGAGCTCACAGTCACTACCTATATAATGAAGAAAAAAAAGAAGTACTGTATCATTATCATTACTAATTTTAAAATATCCAATAACATTTTCTTGATTGCATAAAAGCATACAGTATGGATATTATTAATCACTAATGTATATTACAAACAATATTTTAGTTACCATAAGAGATGGTTTTATACAAGTCAATGTATTCAAAAGATTTTATTATAGAAATGAATTTAAGAATAAAACACAAAATAAAATATCTTGGTACAGTATATTAAGTATTAATTAATATATCTGTGAAGATGTTACTGCTTTGATTGCTGCTTTTGCTTCCATTTGCCCAGCCTCCAAATGCCTGCCAAACTCGTTCTAGGATGGATCCTGGCTGGCTATCTTCATGCTTCTTACTTGGAGTTGTCTGTATAATTAAATAATAATAATAATAAATCTAAGCTTTCTATTATTCCTTGCTAATATATATGATAAGTAACTTTACTTTATAACATATACAAAAAAATTATTCATGATGTTTTTGCCTATTGTTTATGTTTCCTTCACTAATACATAACATGCATGTTTGTATGTATATGCTTTTGTTATCAGATTCATTTTCACTCTGATTAACATGGCCTCATTCTATGAATGCTGGACACAGTGTTTTTAAGATTATCACAGCTATAGGCATATTTGTGTTTATAGTTCCTAAGTTCTGCACCAGGTTCTTAATGGATGTTGATGACCTAATAACTATGTTAACACATTTATTTTGAAGTTCATTGTGCAAAGGAGCACTGCAACAAGCCTACTGGCTTGTTGCAGTGCTCCTAATATAGACAGTACTTCTAGCACTACAACAAGCCTGCTAGCCTGTTGCAGTGCTAGGCAGGTTCTTCTCAGACTAAACCCTTGTAACTCATATCTCTAATATTACTTTCACCACTCTTTCACTTCACATCACCCAGCTTGTCACCACATATGTTCCTTTCTT
>NW_027197131.1:50000-68339 GCF_038502225.1 Cherax quadricarinatus | reverse complement strand
ATGTGTATGTATGTATGTATGTATGTATGTATGTATGTATGCATGCATGTGCGTGTGTGTGTGTGTGTTTGTGTGTGTGTGTGTGTGTGTGTGTGTGTGTGTGTGTGTGTGTGTGTGTGTGTGTGTGTGTGTGTGTCTTGCCGAATAGGTAAAACTGGTCAATTAGCAAGAATTCATTTAAAATTAAGTTTTATTCCATTCTCTCTACATATCCGAACCACCTCAACAACCCCTCCCCAGTCCTCTGGATAATAGTTTTGGTAATCCCACACCTTCTCTTAATTTCCAAACTACGAATTCTCTGCATTATATTCACACCACACATTGCCCTCAGACATGACATCTCCACTGCCTCCAGCCTTCTCCTCGCTGCAACGTTCATCACCCATGCTTCACACCCATACAAGAATGTTGGTAAAACTATACTCTCATACATTCCCCTCTTTGCTTCCATGGACAAAGTTCTTTGTCTCCACAGACTCCTAAGTGCACCACTCACCCTTTTCCCCTCATCAATTCTGTGATTCACCTCATCCTTCTTAGACCTATCTGCTGACACGTCCACTCCTAAATATCTGAATACATTCACCTCCTCCATACTCTCTCCCTCCAATCTGATATCCAGTCTTTCGTTACCTAACCTTTTTGTTATCATCATCACCTTACTCTTTCCTATAAGAACATAAGAACATAAGAATGTAGGAACACTGCAGAAGGCCTACTGGCCCATACGAGGCAGGTCCTTATCAAAACGACATCTGTGTGGAAAAAGACACTTATGTACAGTTCAGGACATTTATTAAAGGAAACGTTTCGCCACGAGTGGCTTCTTCAGTCCTAATACAGAGAAAACTAAGAAAACACACATATATATAGTGGCGGGAGTCAGGTGAGGTGATGCGTGGGTAGAGGTGGTAGTAGTAGTAGTAGTAGTAGTAGTAGTAGTAGTAGTAATGGAACTAAGGAGGTGAGGCTAGAGAGGGACCTGCTGGCATCAAGTAACACCAGTTCCCAGGATGGGTAATATCCTCTTGCTTAGTAATTTTGAAATACTGTAACTACCGGATTTTTGCTTTATAGTGTTACTGACAGAAATTAGTGCAGCTTCAATGCATTTTCTCAGTCTTAAGTCGTCTTCTTTAATAACTAGTTTAGCTTCATTGAATTTCATGAGGTGTCCAACATCGTCTCTATGTTGAACACATGCGTTTTTGCGGTCATCATTTCTGCAAGCATTTTTGGGTTCTGCTATCCTAATGTCCAGAGTTCTGGCTGTTTCCCCTACATATACTTTGTCACACCCCCCACATGGTATAGTGTAGATTCCTGCACTTGTGCCAGAATCATGCTTGGGTTTTTGTATCAGGTTCCTAATAGTAGTTGAAGAGCTGGTAGACATTTTAGCCAGTTTTCTGTCAAACATTTTTGAAACATTAGTGGCAACGTTGCTGACCGGTAAAACGATGTAACTTAGAGGCTTTTCTTCAATTTGATAGGTGTTGGTCTTGCTGAGGATTCGTGTTGCACGTTTCCTGCAGTCACGTATGAAGTGTAGGGGAAAGTGTAGTGAACTAAAAGAGGATATTACCCATCCTGGGAACTGGTGTTACTTGATGCTAGCAGGTCCCTCTCTAGCCTCACCTCCTTAGTTCCATTACTACTACTACTACTACTACTACTACTACTACTACTACTACTACTACTACTACTACCACCTCTACCCACGCATCACCTCACCTGACTCCCGCCACTATATATATGTGTGTTTTCTTAGTTTTCTCTGTATTAGGACTGAAGAAGCCACTCGTGGCGAAACGTTTCCTTTAATAAATGTCCTGAACTGTACATAAGTGTCTTTTTCCACATCTTGTCGGTATCACCATACCATTTCCTCAAAACGACATCTACCTAAAGCTACTCAAGAAATAACTCCCGTACCCCTTGACAGCAATCAAACCCAGCCCCTCCCACTCATATATTTGTCCAGTCTCTTCTTAAAGCTACCCAAGGTCCTAGCCTCTATCACCCCACTGGGAAGACTGTTCCACGCATCTACAACTCTGTTAGAAAACCAGTACTTACCTATGTCCTTTCTAAATCTAAATTTATCCAACTTAAATCCATTATTCCTGGTTCTTACCTGGTTCGACACCCTCAGTACTTTATTAATGTCTCCCTTGTTTATGCCCGTCATCCACTTATACACTTATACACTTCTTCTCTTACATAACCTGCCAAATTCATCCACCAACCTCTGCAATTTCTCTTCAGAATCTCCCAAAAGCACAGTGTCATCAGCAAAGAGCAACTGTGACAACTCCCACTTTGTGTTTGATTCTTTATCTTTTAACTCAATACCTCTTGCCAAGACCCTCGCATTCACTTCTCTTACAACCCCATCTACAAATATATTGAACAACCACGGTGACATCTCCCTCTCTCCTACATACTCTAACCTGAGCCTCACTATCCTCGTAAAAACTCTTCACTGCTTTCAGTAACCTACCTCCTATACCGTACACCTGTAACATCTGCCACATTGCCCCTCTATCCATATATACATATATATATATATATATATATATATATATATATATATATATATATATATATATATATATATATATATAGGGAAGTACTACTCTAGAACTAGACTGGGGACCCTTAAAGTCAGATAAGAGAATAAACATACTTCAGAGAAAGCTCACTCACACATAATCACTGTTTTTGCAGAGGTGCTCAGAATACAACAGTTTAGAAGTATATACATATAAAGATACACAAGTAAGACACATATGCAACAGTTAGGTATCTTTATTATGAAACGTTTCGCCTACACAGTAGGCTTCTTCAGTCAAGTACAGAAAAGTTGATAGAAGCAGGAGATACTTGAAGACGATGTAATCAGTCCATCACCCTTAAAGTTTTGAGGTGGTCAGTCCCTCAGTCTGGAGAAGAGCATTGTTCCATAGTATGAAACAATATTGTTTCATACTATGGAACAATGCTCTTCTCCAGACTGAGGGACTGACCACCTCAAAACTTTAAGGGTGATGGACTGATTACATCGTCTTCAAGTATCTCCTGCTTCTATCAACTTTTCTGTACTTGACTGAAGAAGCCTACTGTGTAGGCGAAACGTTTCGTAATAAAGATACCTAACTGTTGCATATGTGTCTTACCTAACAACCTGTCGGTATTTTATACCATTTTAATGTTCAAAGATACACAACATATCCCTCCAAACTGCCAATATCCTAAACCCCTCCTTTAAATTGCAGGTATTGTACTTCCCATTTCCAGGACTCATGTCCGGCTATATAAAATATCTGCTTTCCCTGAATCCCTTCACTAAATATTACCCTGCTCACACTCCAACAGCTCGTCAGGTCCCAAATACCATTCGTCTCCATTCACTCCTATCTGACATGCTCACCCACACTTGCTGGAAGTCCAAGCCCCTTGCCCACGAAACCTCCTTTACCCCCTCCCTCCAACCTTTTCGAGGACGACCCCTACCCCGCCTTCCTTTCCCTACAGATTTATACGCTCTCCATGTCATTCTACTTTGATCCATTTTCTCTAAATGACCAAACCACCTCAACAACCCCTCTTCAGCCCTCTGACTAATACTTTTATTAACTCCACTCCTTCTCCTAATTTCCACACTAAGAATTTTCTGCATAATATTTACACCACACATTGCCCTTAGACAGGACATCTCCACTGCCTCCAACCGCCTCCTCGCTGCAGCATTTACCACCCAAGCTTCACACCCATATAAGAGTGTTGGTACTAATATACTTTCATACATTCCCTTCTTTGCCTCCATAGATAATGTTTTTTGTCTCCACACATATACCTCAATGTACCATTCACCTTTTTTCATCATCAATTCTATGATTAATCTCATCCATCATAAATCCATCTGCTGACACGTCAACTCCCAAATATCTGAAAATATTCACTTCTTCCATACTCTTCCTCCCCAATTTGATATCCAATTTTTCTTTATCTAAATCATTTGATATCCTCATCACCTTACTCTTTTCTATGTTCACTTTCAACTTTCTACCTTTACACACACCCCCAAATTCGTCCACTAACCTTTACAATTTTTCTTTAGAATCTCCCATGAGCACAGTATCATCAGCAAAAAGTAACTGTGTCACTTCCCATTTTGTATTTGATCCCCCATAATTTAATCCCACCCCTCTCTCGAACACCCTAGCATTTACTTCTTTTATAACCCCCTTTATAAATATATTAAACAACCATGGTGACATTACACATCCCTGTCTAAGACCTACTTTTACCGGGAAGTAGTCTCCCTCTCTTCTACATACCCTAACCTGAGCCTCACTATCCTCATATAAACTCTTTACAGCATTTATTAACTTAGTACCTATTACATATACTTGCAAGATCTGCCACATTGCTCCCCTATCCACTCTATCATATGCCTTTTCTAAATCCATAAATGCAATAAAAACTTCCCTACCTTTATCTAAATACTGTTCACATATATGCTTCAATGTAAACACTCGATCTACACATCCCCTACCCACTCTGAAACCTCCTTGCTCATCCACAATTCTACATTCTGTCTTACCTCTAATCTCTAATTCTTCCAATAATAACACTACTGTACACTTTTCCTGGTATGTGATGAATGGTTTGAAAAACCGACAAGTTGAAGATTGAGACACTTATGCAGCATATGGGAATCTTTATTCAGGAAACGGTACATTCTACAAGATTGATGGACTGAACACATCGACTCCAGGCTGAGGGATTGATTACCTCATACTCCTCCTCTCCTTACGCCTTCCTCTTTGTATTGGACTGATGAAGCCACTGTGTGGCGAAACGTTTCCTGAATAAAGATTCCCATATGCTGCATAAGTGTCTCAATCTTCAACTTTTCCTGGTATACTCAGTAAACTTATTCCTCTAAATTTTTTACAATCTCTCTTGTCCCACTTCCCTTTATGTAAAGGGACTATACACACTCTGCCAATCCCTAGGTACCTTCCCCTCTTTCATACGTTTATTAAACAAAAATACCAACCACTCCAAAACTATATCCTCCCTTGTTTTTAACATTTCTGTCATGATCCCGTCAGTTCCAGCTGCTTTACCCCCTTTCATTCTATGTAACGCCTCACGTACCTCCACCACACTCACATTCTGCTCTTCTTCACTCCTAAAAGATGATATACCTCTCTGGCCAGTGCATGAAATTACCGCCTCCCTTTCTTCGTCAACATTTAAAAGTTCCTCAAAATATTCTCGCCATCTACCCAATACCTCCATTTCCCCATCTACTAACTCCCCTTCTCTGTTTTTAACTGACAAATCCATTCATTCTCTAGGCTTACTTAACTTATTTAACTCAAAAAATTTTCTTATTTTCATTAAAATTTCTTGATAGTGCCTCTTCCACACTATCATCTGCTCTCCTTTTGCACTCTCTAAACACTCTCTTCACCTTTCTTTTACGCTCACTATACTCTACTCTTCTTATAACACTTCTGCTTTGTAAAAACCTCTCATAAGCTACCTTTTTCTCTTTTATCACACCCTTTATTTCATCATTCCACCAATCACTCCTCTTTCCTCCTGCACCCACCCTAATATAACCACAAATTTCTGCCCCCTGGAGCTGTTTGAACATTGTCTTCTATCACCCTCTACATTCTATATTCCATGTAGACTTTATTTAAAGACAAAATACATTGACAAAAATACAATAGGGAGTAGAACAACATAGATAACATCTCGAGCCTACATCTCGAATACTTCATCCAGCTCCTCGGCGGTAGGCTGCATGCCCAGAATGCTGCAGGCATTTTCCCTCTGGATCACAACACTGAGTCTCTGCAAGAGGAAGCTGGCCACTCTGTGATCCTTGGTTTCTGTGATGAGTTTTTCACCCAGCTCTTTGAAGAACTTTAAAGCACACTTGCCCCATGCTTCAAGGGTCTCTGACCCCACTGGGATGAAGTTATAGCAAGGGGGAAGGCCTTCATATTTGCGGGTCTTCTGGGTCTCCCTGTAACTGGTGGCTCCACCCCCTTCAGCTTCAGAGTACGGCAAGTAGGTGTTCGCTAATGTGGCAGCACAGGTGTAGTCCCAGGCAATCTGCTTAACATCCTTCCAGGGTAGCATAGTGGGTCCATCAGGATGCTTTTGATTTCCGTCAGACTTCTTTACTTGGAGGTTTCCATTGAGCTGGGCTGTAGCGAGGCTTCTCTTTATGATGTCCTTGACCTCATGTCTAGCATACTTCCCTTCTGATGTGTAACACACCTACCGTAAATACATAGGGTCGCCCAGTCACAAATACACCTGTGTTTGGTGAGAATGGAAACAGATAGGTGAAGAGTAACACTAACCGGGCCGCGGGGGCGTTGACCCCCGGAACTCTCTCCAGGTAAACTCCAGGTAAATCCGAATGGCCTGTGGGTTGAGTCCAGTGACCATGGAGGAATTGGGAACAGCAGAAAGGAAATCTGAATGTGGTGCCCTCTCCCCTAGGAGACGAGCTGTGTCCTTTCCTGAAGCGTTGTTGAGCACTGTGATCGCGATATTTTCCATGATCGGCTTTTCCCAGTGGAACTGTTTGTGCTCTTTGGGAGGAGCTGGTCTACTGGAGGAGTCTGCAAGAGTGTCCCTCTGCAGAGCTGCTTCAGTAAAACTGGGGTCTTGAGTTCCTACTGCAAATCTCTCTTTGACTGAAGTTGAAGTTGAAGTTCTGACCTGAGGGTTGGTGAGGATGGGAAGGAAAAGGGAGGGGAGGGCTGGAAAAATGGAAGAGGTTGGGAGGGTGGAGTAGGAGGTGGGGTTGCAGAGGTGAGTGGCCCGTCCACTCTGGGGCGTGATGTGCAGAGGTACTGCAGGAGGTTGTGTTGGAGCGAGATGTGCTGGTGGCAGCAGTGTCGGTAGAGTAGGACTGGTACTCAGGTGCCCGGCTGGAGATGGCTGGCTAACTGCATCGTCTGCCATACCTCTATCTGTGTGGTAAGCTTGGGCTGAAGGGAAAATGACACGTGTGGGTGGAGGCACATACCCTGGTGGGTGTTGAGGAGAGTGTAGGCCTAGATCTGGTTGGAGATCTCAAGTTCTCGTGGAAGGCGGGGGAGGGAGGAGGTGGAGGTGGAGTGAGGAGTGAAGAGGGTGAGGGATTGGTGGAGGAGGGGCGATGACATAGGGAGGCAGGCCTGGCAGTTGCCCACTCACTGCGCTAAATGACACCTCATTACACATGACCCGACAATTTACACTATACACACTACACAGCCCCCCACTATAAACAACATACTGCTATACACTCTACACTATACATACAAGCTGAACAAACACTCTGTTATCAAAACGAGTCTCCACGGTGTATGTGTGTGTACTTGGGAAAAGGGGGGAAAACACAGGCAGTACTAACCCCTCCTCCATGTTACCCACCTCCTCTCACTGCTCCATCCAGGCCCCAGATGACCGTTAAGTATCCTCCCTCACTGGCACTCACTTCATGTACACAACACTTTTGTTGATTCTAATGGAAGAAATGAAGTGCAGACCTTTTTGCAACTCCAAAATGGTGTTGATTATCGTCAACACCAGCCTGTTGATGATAATCCTAGTAGGTGTTCTTGACTGGAAGATATTATGCCAAAACCACAGAGAGGGATGCCCACAGCCTCTCTATGCCAGAGTTGCCGATATATATCATATCTATCTGTCTGTCTATCTATCTATCTATGTATCCATCTATATATATATATATATATATATATATATTTATATACATTATATATATATATTTATATACATTATATATATATATTTATATACATTATATATATATATTTATATACATATATATATATATATATACATTATATATATATATTTATATACATTATATATATATATTTATATACATTATATATATATATATATATATATATATATATATATATATATATATATATATATATATATATATATATATCAGTGTTTGTGTATATTTCGCCTGCTCTTGCGAATTCCTTGCATTGTTAAAATCTCTGGTAAGGCTGATGCATGCAGGGGATGAGATGAAAAGCTGTAAGCCTTCTACCCGAAAGCTGGCTGCCTTGGATCAAACATCTAGCGTAAGCTGGACGCCAAGGTATTGGTCCAGTGTGGTGAGAATGGTAAGGCACTGCGTACCTTGTTCCAAGGTTCGTAGGTTCGAGTTTCCTTCAGCCAGAGATCAGTGTTAGTGTATATTTCGCCTGCTCTTGCGAATTCCTTGCATATATATATATATATATATATATATATATATATATATATATATATATATATATATATATATATATATATATATATATATATATATTTAAATATTAAATATTAAATGCACTGGCCGCCTCCCACCTACATAAAGTAACCTAAAGAGAAAAACGAGAATCATTCCTTTTACACGTATGTACTCACCTAGTTGAGGTTGCAGGGGTCGAGTCCCAGCTCCTGGCCCCGTCTCTTCACTGGTCGCTACTAGGTCACTCTCCCTCAACCGTGAGCTTTATCATACCTCTGCTTAAAGCTATGTATGGATCCTGCCTCCACTACATCGCTTCCCAAACTATTCCACTTCCTGACTACTCTGTGGCTGAAGTAGTACTTCCTAACATCCCTGTGATTCATCTGTGTCTTCAACTTCCAATTGTGTCCCCTTGTTGCTGTATCCCATCTCTGGAACATCCTGTCTTTGTCCACCTTTCAATTCCTTTCAGTGTTTTGTATGTCGTTGTCATGTCCACCCTATCTCTCCTGTCCTCCAGTGTCGTCAGGTTGATTTCCCTTAATCTTTCCTCGTAGGACATACCTCTTAGCTCTGGGACTAGTCTTGTTGCAAACCTTTACACTTTCTCTAGTTTCTTTACGTGCTTGGCTAGGTGTGGGTTCCAGACAGGTGCCGCATACTCCAATATGGGCCTTACGTACACTGTGTACAGGGTCCTGAACGATTCCTTATTAAGATGTCAGAATGCTGTTCTGAGGTTTGCTAGGCGCCCATATGCTGCAGCAGTTATTTGGTTGATGTACCTGGTGTTATGCTCACCCCAAGATCTTTTTCCTTGAGTGAGGTTTGTAGTCTCTGGCCCCCTAGACTGTATTCTGTCTGCAGTCAAATTTGCTCTTCTCCAATCTTCATGACTTTGCACTTGGTTGGGTTGAACTCCAGGAGCCAATTGCTGGACCAGGTCTGCAGCCTGTCCAGATCCCTTTGTAGTTCTGCCTGGTCTTCGATCGAGTGAATTCTTCTCATCAACTTCACGTCATCTGCAAACAGGGACACCTCAGAGTCTATTCCTTCCGTCATGTCGTTCACAAATACCAGAAACAGCACTGGTCCTAGGACTGACCCCTGTGGGACCCCGCTGGTCACAGGTGTCCACTCTGATACCTCGCCACGTACCATGACTCGCTGCTGTCTTCCTGACAAGTATTCCCTGATCCATTGTAGTGCCTTCCCTGTTATCCCTGCTTGGTCCTCCAGTTTTTGCACGCATCTCTTGTGTGAAACTGTGTCAAACACCTTGCATTCCAAGAAAATGCAATCCACCCACCCCTCTCTCTCTTGTCTTACTGCTGTCACCATGTCATAGAACTCCAGTAGGTTTGTGACACAGGATTTCCCGTCCCTGAAACCATGTTGGTTGCTGTTGATGAGATCATTCCTTTCTAGATGTTCCACCACTCTTCTCCTGATAATCTTCTCTATGACTTTGCATACTATACATGTCAGTGACACTGGTCTGTAGTTTAGTGCTTCATGTCTGTCTCCTTTTTTTAAAGATTGCGACTACATTTGCTGTCTTCCATGCCTCAGGCAATAGCCCTGTTTCGATAGATGTATTGAATATTGTTGTTAGGAGTACACATAGCGCCTCTGCTCCCTCAGGATCCATGGGGAGATGTTATCTGGCCCCATTGCCTTTGAGATATCTAGCTCACTCAGAAGCCTCTTCACTTCTTCCTCGGTTGTGTGTACTGTGTCCAGCACTTGGTGGTGGTGGTGGTGGTGGTGGTGGTGGTGGTGTGTGTGTGTGTTAGTGTGTGTGTGTGTGTGTGTGTGTGTGTGTGTGTGTGTGTGTGTGTGTGTGTGTGTGTGTGTGTGTTGTGTGTGTTGAGTGTGTGCGTGCATGTGTGTACTCACCTATTTGTACTCACCTATTTGTGGTTGCAGGGGTCGAGTCCTAGCTCCTGGCCCCGCCTCTTCACCGGTTGCTACTAGGCCCTCTCTCTCCCCGCTCCATGAGCTTTATCAAACCTCGTCTTAAAACTGTGTATGGTTCCTGCCTCCACTACGTCATTTTCTAGGCTATTCCACTGCCTTACAACTCTATGACTGAAGAAATACTTCCTACTATCTCTCTGACTCATTTGTGTCTTCAACTTACAATTGTGGCCTCTTGTTTCTGTGTCCCCTCCCTGGAACATCCTGTCTTTGTCCACCTTGTCTATTCCACGCATTATTTTATATGTCGTTTTCATGTGTGTGTGTGTGTGTGAGTGTGTGTGTGTGTGTGTGTGTGTGTGTTGTGTGCGTTATGTGTGTGTATATGTATGTGTGAGTGTGTGTGTGTGTACTCACCTATTTGTACTCACCTATTTGTGGTTGCAGGGGTCGATTCACAGCTCCTGGCCCCGCCTCTTCGCTGATTGCTACTAGGTCCGCTCTCTCTCCCTGCCCCATGAGCTCTATCATACCTCGCCTTAAAACTATGTATGGTTCCCGCCTCCACTACGTCACTTTCTAGGCTATTCCACGGCCTGACTACTCTATGACTGAAGAAATACTTCCTAACATCCCTTTGATTCATCTGAGTCTTCAACTTCCAATTGTGACCTCTTGTGTCAGTGTCCCTTCTCTGGAACATCTCGTCTTTGTCCACCTTGTCTATTCCGTGCAGCATTTTATATGTCGTTATCATGTCTCCCCTGACCCTCCTGTCCTCCAGTGTCGTCAGGCCGATTTCCCTCAACCTTTCTTCGTAGGACAATCCCCGTAGCTCCGGGACTAGTCTTGTTGCAAACCTTTGCACTTTCTCTAATTTCTTGACGTGCTTGACTAGGTGTGGATTCCAAACTGGTGCTGCATACTCCAGTATGGGCCTGACGTAAATGGTATACAGAGTCTTAAACGAATCCTTACTGAGGTATCGGAACGCTATCCGTAGGTTTGCCAGGCGCCCGTATGCTGCAGCAATCTGATTGATGTGCGCCTCAGAAGATATGCTCGGTGTTATGCTCACTCCCAGATCTTTTTCCTTGAGTGAGGTTTGCAGTCTTTGGCCATCTAAACTATATTGTGTCTGCGGTCTTCTTTGCCCTTCCCCAATCTTCATGACTTTGCATTTGGCAGGGTTAAATTCAAGGAGCCAGTTGCTGGACCAGGCTTGTAGCCTGTCCAGGTCTCTTTGTAGTCCTACCTGATCCTCGTCCGATTTGATTCTTCTCATTAACTTCGCATCATCTGCAAACAAGGACACTTCTGAGTCTATCCCTTCCGTTATGTCGTTCACATATACCAAGAACAGCACAGGTCCTAGGACTGACCCCTGTGGAACCCCGCTTGTCACAGGCGCCCACTCTGACACCTCGTCGCGTACCATGACACGTTGTTGCCTCCCTGTCAGGTATTCTCTGATCCATTGCAGTGCCTTTCCTGTTATGTGTGCCTGATCCTCTAGCTTTTGCAGTAACCTCTTGTGAGGAACTGTGTCGAAGGCCTTCTTGCAGTCCAAAAATATGCAGTCGATCCACCCCTCTCTCTCTTGTCTTACTTCTGTCACCTTGTCATAAAACTCTAGTAGGTTCGTGACACAGGATTTTCCTTCCCTGAAACCGTGCTGGTTGTCAATTATACACTTGTTTCTTTCCAGGTGCCCCACCACTCTCCTCCTGATGATCTTCTCCATGACCTTGCATACTATACACGTTAGTGATACAGGTCTGTAGTTTAGTGCCTCATGTCTGTCTCCCTTTTTAAAAATTGGGACTACATTTGCCATTTTCCATACCTCAGGGAGTTGCCCTGTTTCAAATGATGTGTTGAAGATCTTTGTTAATGGCTCACACAATATATCTGCTCCCTCTTTAAGGACCCATGGAGAGATGTTGTCTGGTCCCACCACCTTTGAGGTGTCAAGTTCGTATAGCAGCTTCTTCACCTCCTCCTTGGTTATATGTACCTCATCCAGCACTTGCTGGTGTGCCCCCCTGTTCTGATTTCCTGGAGTCCTACTGCTTTCCACTGAAAATACCTCTTTAAATCTTGTGTTGGGCTCCTGACATACCTCTTGGTCGTTTCTTGTGAATTCCCCATCACCCTTCCTCAGTCTGATTACCTGGTCCTTGACTGTTGTTTTCCTCCTGATGTGGCTGTACAACAGCTTCGGGTCAGTCTTTACTTTTGATGCTATGTCATTTTCATATTGTCTCTGAGCCTCCCTTCTTATCTGTGCATATTCGTTTCTGGCTCTTCGGCTGATTTCTTTATTTTCCTGAGTTCTCTGTCTTCTGTACCTTTTCCATTCTCTAGTACACCTAGTTTTTGCCTCCCTACACCTTTGGGTGAACCAAGGACTCGTTCTGTTCTTCCCATTATTTCTGTTTCCCTTAGGAACAAACCTCTCCTCTGCCTCCTTGCATTTTGTTGCTACATAGTCCATCATTTCTTGTACTGGTTTTCCTGTCAGTTCCCTCTCCCACTGAATGTCTTGAAGGAAGTTCCTCATGCCTGAGTAGTTCCCCCTTTTGTAGTTTGATTTTTCCTAGCCTATTCTTGCTACTCTCTCCACTTGGAGCTCAACTATGTAGTCGAAGCACAGAACCACATGATCACTAGCTCCCAGGGGCCTTTCATACATGATACCCTCGATGTCCGAACTACTCATGGTGAATACAAGGTCCAGCCTTGCTGGTTCATCCTCTCCTCTCTCTCTGGTAGTGTCTCTAACATGTTGATGCATGAGGTTTTCCAGTACCACATCCATCATCTTGGCTCTCCATGTTTCGGGACCCCCATGGGGCTCCAGGTTTTCCCAGTCAATCTCCTTGTGATTTAAATCACCCATAACTAGTAACTTTGCTCCCCCCATGTGTGCTCTCCTGGCCACCTCGGCTAGTGTGTCGATCATTGCTTTGTTGCACTCATCGTATTCTTCTCTTTGCCTCCTGCAGTTCTGTGGTGGGTTGTACATTACTGCAATTATCACCTTATGTCCCTCAGACTGGATTGTTCCTACTAAGTAGTCCCTTTCGCCCAAGCCATCCATTCCTTCCATTTTCTCAAAATCCCACTGGTTCTTAATGAGCAGTGCAACTCCTCCTCCCCCTCTCCTCCCTCTGTCTTTCCTGAGGATTTGGTATCCGGATGGAAATATTGAATCTGTTATTATTCTGGTGAGTTTTGTTTCTGTGAGTGCTATTATGTCTGGGGATGTCTCTTTGATTCTTTTGTGCCACTCCTCATACTTGTTTGTTATTCCATCTGCATTTGTATACCACACCTTCAACTTCTTTTCTAAGACTGTGGTCTGGGAGGTATATTGGAGTTTGGGAAGTGGGAGACCTGGTAAGGAACTATGGGTTGTTGCTGTGGGGGTGGAGTTTGTAATGTAGTGGGTGGGGGCATTGGATGTTTGCGTGTGGGTGTGTGTGTGTGTGTGTGTGTGTGTGTGTACTCACCTAATAGTACTCACCTAATTGTGGTTGCAGGAGTCGAGACTGTGTGTGTGTATGTGTGTGTGCGTGTGTGTGTGTGTGTGTGTGTGTGTGTGTGTATGGTTCCTGCCTCCACTACCTCACTTACTAGGCTATTCCACTTCCTGACTACTCTGTGACTGAAGAAATACTTCCTAACATCCCTTTGATTCATCTGAGTCTTCAATTTCCAATTGTGACCTCTTTTTTCTGTGTCCCCTCCTTGGAACATCCTGTCTCTGTCCACCTTGTCTATTCCACGCAGTATTTTATATGTCGTTATCATGTCTCCCCTGACCCTCCTGTCCTCCAGTGTCGTCAGGCCGAATTCCCTTAACCTTTCTTCGCAGGACATTCCCCTTAGCTCTGGGACTAGTCTTGTTGCAAACCTTTGCACTTTCTCTAATTTCCAGATGTTTTTGACTAGGTGTGGGTTCCAAACAGGTGCTGCATACTCCAGTATGGGCCTGACGTACACGGTTTACAGTGTCTTGAACGATTCCTTACTAAGGTATCGGAACGCTATTCTCAGGTTTGCCAGGCGCCCATATGCTGCAGCAGTTATCTGGTTGATGTGTGCTTCCGGAGACATGCTCGGTGTTATACTCACTCCAAGATCTTTCTCCTTGAGTGAGGTTTGCAGTCTCTGGCCACCTAGACTATACTCTGTCTGCGGACTTCTTTGCCCTTCCCCGATCTTCATGACTATGCATTTGGTGGGGTAAAATTCGAGAAGCCAGTTGCTGGACCAGGTGTCCAGTCTGTCCAGGTCTCTTTGAAGTCCTGGCTGGTCCTCATCAGATTTAATTCTCCTCATTAACTTCACATCATCTGCAAACAGGGACACTTCTGAGTCTAACCCTTCCGTCATGTCGTTCACATATACCAAAAATAGCACTGGTCCTAGGACCGACCCCTGTGGAACCCCGCTTGTCACAGGCGCCCACCCTGACACCTCGTCACGCACCATGATTCGTTGTTGCCTCCCTGTCAAGTATTCTCTGATCCACTGCAGTGACCTTCCTGTTATGTGCGCCTGATCCTCTAGCTTTTGCAGTAATCTCTTGTGAGGAACTGTGTCAAAGGCCTTCTTGCAGTCCATAGAATATGCAATCAATCCACCCCTCTCTCTCTTGTCTTACTTCTGTCATTTTGTCATAAAACTCCAGTAGGTTTGTGACACAGGATTTTCCTTCCCTGAATCCGTGCTGGTTGTCATTTATACTCCTGTTTCGTTCCAGGTGCTCCACCACTCTCCTCCTGATGATCTTCTCCATGATTTTGCATACTATACACGTTAGTGATACAGGTCTATAGTTTAGTGCCTCTTTTCTGTCTCCCTTTTTGAAAATTGGGAACTACATTTGCCGTCTTCCATACCTCAGGGAGTTGCCCAGTTTCCAATGATGTGTTGAAGATTGTGTTAAGTGGCTACGCACAACATATCTGCTCCCTCTCTAAGGACCCATGGAGAGATGTTGTCCGGTCCCATTGCCTTTGAGGTATCAATGTCCCTTAGCAGTTTCTTCACCTCCTCCTCATCTGTATGTATGTCGTCCAACACTAGTTGGTGTATTCCTTGTTGGTGTCCCCATCTGGTCTGTCCCCCCAGAGTCCTTCCTGTCTCTACTGTAAATACTTCCTTAAATCTCGTGTTGAGCTCCTCACATACCTCTTGATCGTTTCTTGTGAGTTCTCCACCTTCTTTCCTCAGCCTTATCACCTGGTCCTTGACTGTTGTCTTCCTCCTAATGTGGCTATACAGCAGTTTCGGGTCAGATTTGACTTTCGATGCTATGTCGTTTTCATACTGTCGCTGGGCCTCCCTCCTTATCTGCGCATACTCGTTTCTGGCTCTTCTACTAATCTCCTTGTTTTCCTGGGTCCTATGCCTCCTGTACCTTTTCCATTCTCTGTTGCACTTAGTTTTTGCCTCCCTACACCTTCGGGTAAACCAAGGACTCGTTTTGGTCTTCCTATTATTTCTGTTTCCCATGGGAACAAAACTTTCCTCTGCCTCCCTGCACTTTGTTGCCACATATTCCATCATCTCGTTTACTGATTTTCCTACCATTTCTCTGTCCCACTGAACCTCCTGCAGGAAGTTTCTCATACCTGTGTAGTCCCCCCTTTTATAGTTTGGCCTGTCCCCTTCAGTTCCTGTTACCTTCTCCACTTGTAACTCTACTATATAGTCAAAACTCAGAACCACATGATCGCTAGCTCCAAGGGGCCTCTCGTAAGTGATGTCCTCGATGTCTGAACTGCTCAGGGTGAACACAAGATCCAGTCTTGCTGGCTCATCCTCCCCTCTCTCTCTGGTTGTGTCCCTGACATGTTGATGCATGAGGTTTTCAAGTACCACATCCATCATCTTGGCTCTCCATGTTTCGGGACCCCCATGTGGCTCCAGGTTTTCCCAGTCGATCTCCCTGTGGTTGAAATCGCCCATTACCAGTAACTTTGCTCTGCTCGAGTGAGCTCTTCTTGCCACCTCAGCCAGTGTGTCCACCATCACCCTGTTGTTTTCTTCGTACTCCTCTCTTGGCCTCCTGCAGTTCTGTGGTGGGTTATACATCACTCCAATGACTACTTTATGTTCTCCGGACTGAATTGTACCTACAATGTAGTCTCTTTCTCCAATCATGTCCATGCCTTCCATATCCTCAAACTCATTGGAGTGCTTTATGAGCAGTGCAACCCTCCTCCTCCCCTCTCTTCTATCTTTCCTCAGTATCTGATATCCTGTTGGGAAGATTGTGTCTGTTATTGTCTCAGCGAGTTTTGTTTCTGTGACTGCTATGATGTTCTGGGGATTTTTCACTGATTCTTTCATTCCACCCTCATGTTTATTCGTTATTCCATCCAAGTTTGTGTACCAAAACCTTTAGTTTCTTTTTCTATCATTGTAATTATGCAGTATTGGGGTTGGGGAGCGAGAGCCTTGGTGGGGGAAGTTCCCCTATGGGGCTGTGGTGGGGGTGTAAAGTGATGGGGGTGGGTCAGAATGCCCAGGCAGCTGTTGGGGTGAGGTTTCAGATATGGGGTTGGTGGCAGAGGGGAACAGAGTGGGTTTGGGTATAGGTTGCTCAGTGCGTTGGGAATGTCACGGGGTGGAGCCTTTGGTGGGAGATTCTGGGGGTGGGGTGTTTGCTCTTCCTCCTGTGTCTGGGTCCTGCCCTATTTTCATTGCTTCGCCTCCTCCTTGCGTCTCTATTCTCTTTCAGTGTAGTCCTTTCTTCTTGTGTTCTGTCGTGGTCGAGGTATACTCTCTGGTACCCTCTTGTCCTCAGTCTTGCTTTCTTGCAGAACTTCCTGGTTCAACTGATTCTTCCTTGAAAGTTACTCTGACAGGCCGTATCCTTTTCCACTCGCAAACCACCCACCCCTCTGAAAATTTGTCACCTGGGTCATATTGCCCTCCCTATTGTTTTCTTATGATGCCTTCAATCATTTTTTTTCTCCTCCTGTTTTATTTCTTCAAAGTTGGCCCCTTTGCTTCTGGAGCCCATACACAAAACTGACCTCGCCCTTCTCCTCCCACTGAGTCTCCATCTGCTTCCCCTCTGAGGCATTTATTCTTCCATTGACATGTTCTGCCTTCAGTCCCTGTCATATCTGAAATTCTTATTCTCAGTGAATCAGCCTTTCCCACCAGCTGTCCTTGCTACTGCAGTTGGCTGTTAGAATCTCTGCATATAAATAAACCTTCATTGTTCGACCTGCCGCTTGATCTAGTGTGCCTATCGTCTTTTCCTGGCCCCCACGTGGGGTCTGATGGGGCCTTCGTGTGCATGTCTCCGCTGTTGCTTACCATCCCCTTGTCTGCGCCTCGACTTTGAATTTCCTTCATTGTCTTCAGACCTGTCGTTTGGATCTCGTGTGCTCATCGTCTTTTCCTGGGTCTTACGTGGGTCTGATAGGGCCTTCTCGTGGTACGCATGTCTCCGCTTGCGCTACCATCCCCTTTGTCTGCGCCTGACTTTGAATTTCCTGATGTCACATCTGAATTGTCATTTGTCTCTCTAATCTGTTTCAGGCTTTGCAGTTTCTCTTCTAAGCACTGCATCCAGCTTCTGCTGCTAAGACTGGTACTCCCACTTCCTCCTGCACTCAGCTATCCGCCCATCTTATTTTCAAGTTCTGCTTACTATTCTTCCTTCCCCCACTCTTCCTCCCTTTTTTGAGCTCTAACTCCCAGTCTTTCCTCCCTGGTCTGTCTACCAGATCTCTGGTTTTCCGTCCTCTAAGGCCACCCGTATTTTGGTTTTTTTTTTTTTTTTTTTTTTTTTATTACTGCAGACAGAAGGCTAGAGGAGGAGGGGGTGGGGGGAGAGAGAGAGGGTAGAAAGAGGGAGAGAGAGGAGAGAGAGTAGAGAGAGAGAGAGGAGAGAGTATGGGGGTGAGGGATAAGACCAAGGGGGAGAGAGAAATGATGAGGGGGAGAGAAAGGGCAGAGAGAGGGAGAGGGAGAGGGAGAGGAGAGAAAGAGAGAGAGAGAAAGGAGGGCGGGAGGGAAAAGGCTATGAGAGAGAGAAATGGAGAGGTGGAGAGAGGAGCCTATAGAGAGAGAGGAGGGTG
>NW_027197131.1:0-42500 GCF_038502225.1 Cherax quadricarinatus | reverse complement strand
GGACTTACATTCTCAGTATAAATCTATCAGTCAAGAATGCTGAGTGAGCCCACATTGTTTTATATATCAGAAAGCGTGATAATAAGTTACAGTTACAGACAAGGTAAAGGCTATGGTGAGAGGACAAGAGCGTGATGTTGCCTAGTACACTCGCTGCTTCACACAACCACTCACTAAAAGCATACTAAACCCATGTAGACCATCACCTGCATTCAACAGATGGAGCAATCTTAAGTCGACATATTCCAGATGTTTGCTCTGCGACTGCACCAGGGCGATCAGCTGACAACGACGCAACTAAGTCAATATTAGTAGTGGTGATAGAAGTAGAGAGTTGTGATAGTAACAGGAAAACTGTTTACTCCAGAAGTTTAACCACTGGTGTACACAGCTCTGTGAGTGCCAGGAGAATTTAAGGGCTCACTTACTATGGGTTCAACCCCCACCCATTCCCTGATTTGTCTGCAATCAACTTTTTACAATTTCATGAGCCAGTAACACAGGTAGTTCTGTTCTGTTGTAGATTCGCCGGTATAATCGCCCGGCCCAGGCCTTTTCCAAGAAGTGGCCTGGCCTTGGCTCCCTGTCGTGGAAGTGTCTCAGACCAATGTCTGCCATGGGAGGAGGTACAAGTACCTCCTCGTCTTCTGGGACCAGCTGTCCCCAGGCCTAGCCCCATTCTCCGCCCCCACAGGGCTCGGAGGGAGAAGCTAGGCACCTTGGGCTGCCACAAACCCTGCTCACACTAGGCTCGAAGGGTGTGGCAGCTGCATAGCAGCAGACGATGCCAGGAGGTGCAAAGACAGCAAACATTACAGGATCCTTATGGAATCATACCCTAGCTTTGGGCATTAAGCCCGAGCGCTGGGGAAGCTCAAGAATGCCTCTTGCTGTGTGCTGCTGCTGCTACTACATTTGTCCGTTACACTCTACACAAGTAGTTAAAAAAAAAAATCGGCAATAGTTGTGGCATACGATTTCTATCCAATTCCATCTCTGCTGTAAAATACCTAACTCTTTTCCAATAAGGGTATATTACCCCTTAACCCCTCCCCCCCCACACACACCAAGATAATACACCAGTCCATAATCTAGTCAGAGGTTGATAGTTCTTCTCAGCAGACAGCTTCAGTGAGGACTGGCATATATTTTGCTCTCTCTCTCTCTCTCTCTCTCTCTCTCTCTCTCTCTCTCTCTCTCTCTCTCTCTCTCTCTCTCTCTCTCTCTCTCTCTCTCTCTCTCTCTTGGGAAGTCAGAAAATGCTAAAATAAATATTAAGGCTCGGCAGTACAATCATAGTGTTGATGCTTTACATTAAAGAACTTAAAGAAACATGTTGTTACCAAGGAAGCATCTGTCACTAACCTCTCCAGGGAATCAAACTCCACTGCTGCAAGTATCAGACCTTGTGATCTGAGTCTGACAGTGACGTCTCACAGGTTAACCTGTTGAACACCTCTCAGTATTTCTGGGAAAGGCATGCATACAGGCATCAACGATGCATGTACCGTGACATGTATGCCTCTCTGTGCATGTAGGTCGAGAGTTAATCCCTCATATAGTCGATAGGCATTAAATCCCATTAACCAAACAACCAATCAGGCATCTCGGGGGTAGTTAGACAACCCAACTGTGGTTGTTGTACGTTGATCAGGTGAATATGTTGAACGAAACAGCAGTTCGTTAATGTTTGCATCTGTAGGTCGTACGTCCACTTCCATCCATGAACCTGGCGGTCATCTCGCCTACTGTTGACGTGCAGATGTAGCATCATGAAGATAAAACTGATCAAACTGGAATCGTGTCAGACATGTTCTCTTAGGTTAGGTAAGGTTTGTCAGAAAACAGGAAGTGTTTTCTGACGCGGGTCTTAGTTATATGATGACCCGCAGTTGGACTTTTTGGTCATCTGACCGAGGCCTTCCGCTGGCTTAACGGTCCACCCCTTTAAAAATTACGGTTATAATTATAAGCATTAAATTCCAAAGCCTTCACATGATCACTGAACAAGTGATTATGTCTGGTGAGAACCAGAAAGATATCAGGCCAACTAAACCCCAGGAAGAAGCAGCGCAAGGAAATTACTCTGACCCTTTCACATCAAGGAACTAGCAAGGTTTGAGCCAATGGCAGCGCATCCTAAAACTCATAGGCCAGTGCGCTAACCACTGACCCTTCCTCTAACTTTCCTGGAGTATACATGGATACCTTGAGAGGCTTTCGGGGATCAACGCCACAGCGGTCTGATCTGTGACCAGGCCTCCCGGTGAATCAGGGCCTGATCAACCAGGCTGTTACTGTTGGCCGCGCGCAACCCGACATACGAACCACAGCCCGGCTGATCGAGAGCTGACTTTAGGTGCTTGTCCAGCGCCGAAAGACTAGCGCCTGTTTAGCATCACATATGGGGGACTATACAAGCTGGGAAAATACGGCAATCTTAGGACAATAGCTATACATAACACGGAACAGGTGGGATTTGAACCCATGGCGAGTTTTTCACTGAGTAACTGAAGAAACATTCACCAACTGGATCCAGACACTCTTAGCTCTATGTACTGGTGAGTGAGTTAATGGTAATGAAGCGAAGAACCTGGGCATTACGAGACAGGAAAATATTAGGTCAGATATTAGCCAAGGTGAGGTCAGCGACACCAAGTCTGACTGACTTGTCAAGACAACACTTGCCCGAGAAAGATTTCCTTGCAAGCAGAGACAACAAAGTTCGTCTTAACACATAATTACCTCAGTGTCTACACAGTGGTCCAACAGTGTCTACACAATGTCTACACAGCGTGGAAACAGAGGTAACAGAGGCAGTCAATGAAGCGGTAAGTCGTATTGTTTCCGATGGTTAAGTCTGCCTTGCTGATTGACTGTCCTGCTGCTGATAGATTGTCCTTCTGCTGATAGACTGTCCTGCTGCCGATAGACTCTCCTTCTGCTCATAGACTGACCTTCTGCTGATAAATGGTCCTAGAGTTGATAGACTGACCTGCTGCTGATAGACTGCAGTTTTGCTGATAGACTGACCCCCCCCCCTTTATTCCCTCCTCAAAGAAAAAACAGACAACGGAAGTATGATCATTCTTAAACAAACCATACCACGGGTGGGGATAGAACCCGCGATCAGAGAGTCTCAAAACTTCAGACCGTCGCGTTAGCCACTAGACCAGCTAGCCACAATAAGATTCGTCCAACTAGGTATATTGTGGCATGGTTTTTTCAATCATGTCTTTACGATTTCGTGAGTTATGATCATTGTTACATAGTGAAGGTGGTACATCGTCCTCATCATCATCATCCACATCATGATCGTCATCATCATCATCATGATCGACATCATCATCATCATCATGATCATCATCATCATCATCATCATCATCATCATCGTTATTTGTACAACAGTTACTAATAATATTTATTTACAAAAAAAAAAATCTGTCAAAAAAAGTGAAACAATGGTGGACCAAGTTCAGAATCACTGGGAATCCTGCATCAGACCTCATCCACCGGGAGACCTGGTCTGTAACCGGGCTGCGGGGCGGGGGGCGTTGACCCCCAGAAACATCTTTCAGTAATGGAAATAAATGGTATAAAATACCGACACAATGGCAATATAAACACAAATGCAGTATAATGTGATCCTTTATTGACTACGTTTCGCCCACACAGTGGGCTTTTTCAAGTCACAAACAGAACTACCTGGGGTGGAAGGAACGCGAGTATTTATAGTCCGGCTGAGGTCAGGTGAAGAATGCTGCATCTGATGATGTACCGAGTGGGGTTATAGAGTCTAAAAACTTGGGTAGCTTGGAAAGGAGATTGGATAAGTTTGTGAGCAGACCTTCTACAGTGTTCTTATGTGGGATAGCGATGAAGAAGTTTCTTGGCAAGTGGTTCAGCTATGTTATAGAAGCCACTATTCTGGTTGAAGTTGTCGGATATAGAAATAAGTGATGATTCCAGGATTCTTCGGTATTGAGTGTTGTCTTCTGTGGCGATAAGTCTTGAGTTTCTGTAGTTTATCAAGTATCAGGTAGTTCTGTTTGTGACTTGAAAAAGCCCACTGTGTGGGCGAAACGTAGTCAATAAAGGATCACATTATACTGCATTTGTGTTTATATTGCCATCTTTCAGTAATCCTTCAGACCTGATGATTTCCCATAGAAGATTTCAGCATTTCAGGAAAGTGTTTTATTAATAAAATTCTTGCCAGACTCGTGAATTTTTTTGTCACACTGTTTTACGTGACGCAAATTTCACGAAGGTTATGTAAACTTCTGGATTAATTTTAGTGTTTCTTAAATGTGTCTTAGAGAAAAATATTTGGGCGTTCTTCTTGAGGAAGGGGTAAGGAGGCTTCAGGTGATGGGGTGACTTATGGCTTCAGGTGATGGGGAGACTGTCATGGCATCAGGTGATGGGGAGACTGTCATGGCTTTAGGTGACGGGGAGACTGTCATGGCCTTTCAGGTGATGGGGGACTTATGGCTTCAGGTGATGGGGAGACTGTCATGGCATCAGGTGATGGGGAGACTGTCATGGCTTCAGGTGATGGGGAGACTGTCATGGCATCAGGTGATGGGGAGACTGTCATGGCATCAGGTGATGGGGAGACTGTCATGGCTTCAGGTGATGGGGAGACTGTCATGGCATCAGGTGATGGGGAGACTGTCATGGCTTCAGGTGATGGGGAGACTGTCATGGCATCAGGTGATGGGGAGACTGTCATGGCTTCAGGTGATGGGGAGACTGTCATGGCATCAGGTGATGGGGAGACTGTCATTGCTTCAGGTGATGGGGAGATTTTCATGGCATCAGGTGATGGGGAGCCTGTCATGGCCCTTCAGGTGATGGGGTGACTTATGGCTTCAGGTGATGGGGAGACTGTCATGGCTTCAGGTGATGGGGAGACTGTTATGGCTTCAGGTGATGGGGTGACTGTTGTGGCTTGAGGTGATGGGGTGACTTATGACTTCAGGTGATGGGGAGACTGTCATGGCATCAGGTGATGGGGAGACTCTCATGGCTTCAGGTGATGGGGAGACTGTCATGGCATCAAGTGATGGGGAGACTCTCATGACTTCAGGTGACGGGGAGACTGTCATGGCACTTCAGGTGATGGGGTGACTTATGGCTTCAGGTGACGGATGGACTGTTACATTGAAGACACAGTGTAACACTGAAGATACAGTGTAACACTGAAGACACGTATAACACTGAAGACACGTATAACACTGAAGACACGTATAACACGGAAGACACGTGTAACACTGAAGACACAGTGTAACACTGAAGACACGTGTAACACTGAAGACATGTATAACACCGAAGACACGTGTAACACTGAAGACACAGTGTAACACTGAAGACACGTGTAACACTGAAGACACGTGTAACACTGAATACACAGTGTAACACTGAAGACACGTATAACACTGAAGACACGTATAACACTGAAGACACGTATAACACTGAAGACACGTGTAACACTGAAGACACGTGTAACACTGAAGACACAGTGTAACACTGAAGACACGTATAACACTGAAGACACGTATAACACTGAAGACACGTATAACACTGAAGACACGTATAACACTGAAGACACGTATAACACTGAAGACACGTGTAACACTGAAGACACGTATAACACTGAAGACACGTATAACACTGAAGACACGTATAACACTGAAGACACGTATAACACTGAAGACACGTGTAACACTGAAGACACGTATAACACTGAAGACACGTATAACACTGAAGACACGTATAACACTGAAGACACGTATAACACTGAAGACACGTATAACACTGAAGACACGTATAACACTGAAGACACGTGTAACACTGAAGACACGTATAACACTGAAGACACGTATAACACTGAAGACACGTATAACACTGAAGACACGTATAACACTGAAGACACGTATAACACTGAAGACACGTATAACACTGAAGACACGTGTAACACTGAAGACACTGTGTAACACTGAAGACACTGTGTAACACTGAAGACACAGTGTAACACTGAAGACACAGTGTAACACTGAAGACACAGTGTAACACTGAAGACACGTGAGGTCACAGACCCTGAGCTGCTTTGGGGATTAGCGTGGACGGTTACAAAGCATGGCTTGCTTCTGCAGTGTTTTAAAAATTGAGGTTGGAGAGTTGAAGGAGGAGGTCTTGCTTCTCCAGGAGGAGATTAGGAGGCTGAAGGTCCACCTAAGTGGGTCTGGGAGAGAGTGTGAGGTGGCTGGAGTTGTGGGGAATGAGGCTTCTAGCAGTGAGGTGCAGTCTGTCTCCGGCTGTGAGGAGGCTGTAGGTGGGGAGGTAGCAATCCAGCACCTGCTACAAGTGGCGAGTGGTTCCCAGTAATGGGAGGAGAATCAGAATAAGGAAAGTTAAGAGTGAAGATCTGAAGGTAGGAAATCGCTTCTCTGTTCTTCAGGATGAATGTACTTCAGTGGCCAGTGAAGGTAAGGGTACTACTGCCCCTGCTAACAGAGGTAAGCGCATTCTTGTGGTTGGTGACTCTCAGGTAAGATATATTGACCGTGCTTTTTGTAATAGGAATAAGAAGCTGAGAGATAGAGTGTGCTTCTCTGCAGCTGGTGTTGGGGACATATTTAACAGGCTGGATAATATCATGTCAGGTAATGGGAACAAGCCCATTATCTATCTCAGTGCTGGTGGAAATGATATTGGGAAAGGTAGGAGAGAAGAACTGCTAGATAAGTACAGGTCAGCTATAGATTTCATTAAGTCTAAGGGAGGGGTCCCAATCATATGTAGCATCTTGCCTAGAATGGGAGTAGGAAATGAATGGTTGTCTAGGGCAATTGGTGTAAATTGCTGGCTAGACAGATTCTGCAAGGAACTTGTAATCCCATTCATTGACAACTGGAATAGCTTTTATGGCAAACATGATATGTATGCAAGGGATGGGGTACATCTCTCTGGGGCTGGGGTGGTAGCACTTGCAAACTCAATTGAGAAGGCCATTGGTGAAATGCCTATGATTTTTAAACTGATAGAAGATAGAGGTATGGGTGTGTGTGGGAAACAAGCACGTTGCAACACTAGGGTTGCAAACAGTAAATGTATAAAAGGCATTCAGCATGAAGTTATAAATAAAGACAATAGATCAGGTCGGCAAACAAAGGGGGACAGCAGAGGGCAGCAAGGGACTAGTTCCCTTAAGGTTTACTATACCAACAGCAGGAGTGTAAGAAATAAGATAGATGAGCTAAGATTAATTGCAAGTGCAGGAAACATAGATATTATTGCTATAACAGAGACCTGGCTCAATCTGAAAGATAGAGAGAGGCCCTCTGAATGTCACATACAAGGCTATAAATTATTCCACACTGACAGGGTCAACAGGAAGGGTGGTGGAGTAGCTATGTATGTCAGAGACAATTTAAACTGTTAAACAATTTAAATTGTTAGACAATTTAAATTGTTAGACAATTTAAATTGTTAGATAATTTAAAGTGTTAGACAAGATATAAAATTAGAAGCGCCAGCCAATGAATCTGTTTGGTTACAGCTTCTCGACGGCCGAGAAAAACTAATTTTGGGTGTGATTTACAGGGCCCCAAATCTTGATAGGGAGTGCAGTAAACTTCTATGGGACGAAATTCGTAAGGCACCTACATACGAAAATGTTGTGCTAATGGAATATTTCAACTATTGACAGATTGACTGGAGCAATTTGACAGGAAATTTAGAGTCAGGTGACTTTCTTGATACGATCCAGGATTGTTTTTTAAAACAGTTTGTGTCAGAGCCAACTAGGGGAAATAACCTCCTTGACTTGGTTCTTTCCAGTAGGGAAGCACTAATTAATAATCTTGAGGTTAATGATGAGCTTAGGGAAAGTGATCACAAATCACTCAGTTTTATTAGGAATTCCCCTAATAATGGCAATCAAGTGTCTGTCCCTGACTTTCGCTTGGCTGATTTCATAGGGCTGAAAAATTCCTTAGGTGGGCTGAACTGGAATGACCTGACTAAGGGTCAGGTAGGTGGTGATGGTTGCCGATATGACGCTTTCCAGGGCATAGTTCTAGCTGCTCAGTCAAATTATGTTCCAAATAGGGAAATCAGATCAAACAAAAAATGATCCTAACTGGATGAACAATAGATTAAAATATCTGATTGGTCAAAAGAGAGGCATATATTGGCAAATCAAAAGAGGAGAGGGGCAATTAAGAAATCGATATATTCAATTAAAGAGAGAAATAAAAAAGGGAATTAGAAAAGCAAAAAGAGATTATGAGGTTAAAGTTGCAAGAGAATCGAAGACTAACCCAAAAGGATTCTTTCAGGTATACAGAAGTAAGATCAGGGACAAGATAGGCCCACTAAAAAGTTCTTCGGGTCAGCTCACTGACAGTGATAAGGAAATGTGTAGAATTTTTAACACATACTTCCTCTCAGTTTTTACACAGGAGGATACCAGCTATATTCCAGAAATGATAAATTATGTAGAACAGGACGATAACAAACTGTGCACGATTAGGGTCACAAGTGACATGGTCCTTAGGCAAATAGATAAATTAAAACCTAACAAATCCCCAGGCCCTGATGAACTGTATGCAAGGGTTCTAAAGGAATGTAAAGAGGAGCTTAGCAAACCTTTGGCTAATCTTTTCAACATATCACTACAAACTGGCATGGTGCCAGATAAGTGGAAAATGGCAAATGTGATTCCTATTTTCAAAGCAGGTGACAGGTCCTTAGCTTCGAACTATAGACCAATAAGCCTAACCTCAATAGTGGGAAAATTTATGGAATCAATAATTGCCGAGGCAGTTCGTAGCCACCTTGAAAAGCATAAATTAACCAAAGAATCTCAGCATAGTTTTACAAAGGGGCGTTCCTGCCTTACGAATTTATTAACTTTTTTTACTAATGTATTTGAGGACGTAGATCATGGTAATGAATATGATATTGTGTGAACATCAAAATGGAACTGAACTTCTCCAGGCTGAGGGACTGACAACCTCAAATTCTACGACTTCAAGGGTGATGGACTGATTACATCGTCTTCACATCTCTACTGTTCCTGCCTACTTTCTGTATTCGACTGAAGAAGCCTACTGTGTAGGCGAAACGTTTCAGAATAAAGTTGCCAAACTGTTGCCTATGTGTCTTACCTACCATGATATTGTGTATATGTACTTCAGTAAGGCTTTTGACAGGGTCCCACATCAGAGACTATTGAGGAAAATTAAGGCACATGGAATAGGAGGAGAATTTTTTTCCTGGATAGAGGCATGGTTGACAAATAGGCAGCAGAGAGTTTGCATAAATGGGGAGAAATCAGAGTGGGGAAGCGTCACGAGCGGTGTTCCACAGGGGTTAGTGTTGGGCCCCCTTCTGTTCACAATCTACATAAACGACATTGATGAGGGCATAAAGAGCGACATCAGCAAGTTTGCCGATGACACCAAAATAGGCCGTCGAATTCATTCTGACGAGGACATTAGAGCACTCCAGGAAGATTTCAATAGACTGATGCAGTGGTCGGAGAAGTGGCAGATGCAGTTTAATATAGACAAATGCAAAGTTCTAAATGTTGGACAGGACAATAACCATGCCACACATAAACTATATAATGTAGATCTTAATATTACGGATTGCGAAAAAGATTTAGGAGTTCTGGTTAGCAGTAATCTGAAACCAAGACAACAGTGCATAAGTGTTCGCAATAAAGCTAATAGAATCCTTGGCTTCATATCAAGAAGCATAAATAATAGGAGTCCTCAGGTTGTTCTTCAACTCTATACAACCTTGATTAGGCCTCATTTAGATTATGCTGCACAGTTTTGGTCACCGTATTACAGAATGGATATAAATGCTCTGGAAAATGTACAAAGGAGGATGACAAAGTTGATCCCATGTGTCAGAAACCTTCCCTATGAGGACAGACTAAGGGCCCTGAATCTACACTCTCTAGAAAGACGTAGAATTAGGGGGGATATGATTGAGGTGTATAAATGGAAGACAGGAATAAATAAAGGGGAAATAAATAGTGTCCTGAAAATATCTAGCCTAGACAAGACTCGCAGCAATGACTCAAGAAATCGTAATGACACGATTGCAAACAAACCATACCCCCGGCCGGGACTGAACCCGCGGTCATAGAGTCTCAAAACTCTAGTGGCTAACGCGACGGGCTGGAGTTTTGAGACTCTATGACCGCGGGTTCAATCCCGGCCGGGGGTATCGCTCGCAGCAATGGTTTTAAGTTGGAAAAATTCAGATTCAGGAAGGATATAGGAAAGTACTGGTTTGGTAATAGAGTTGTGGATGAGTGGAACAAACTCCCAAGTACAGTTATAGAGGCCAGAACGTTGTGTAGCTTTAAAAATAGGTTGGATAAATACATGAGTGGATGTGGGTGGGTGTGAGTTGGACCTGATAGCTTGTGCTACCAGGTCGGTTGCCGTGTTTCTCCCTTAAGTCAATGTGACCTGACCTGACTAGATGAACATCAAAATGGTATACAATACCGACAGGTTGTTAGGTAAGACACATATGCAACAGTTAGACAACTTTATTCCTACTGTGTAGGCGAAACGTTTCGGAATAAAATTGTCTAACTGTTGCATATGTGTCTTACCTAACAACCTGTCGGTATTGTATACCATTTTGATGTTCATCTTGTCAGACACTGCAACACATGGCATCTTGGTACAGAAAACACCTTGGACAAGCTTTTCAAGTGAGAAGTGTTGGATCTGAGAGGGACATGACCTCTCAGTGGCTACATTCTCACTACTACTACTACTACTACTACTACTACTACTACTACTACTACTACTACTACTACTACTACTACTACTACTACTACTACTCTGCACCTCTCCTTCCGACAGTATTTAAGTCACCGCACTGTCGCTTGATCTTCAGATAGTTCCTGACTATGGAACTGAACTTCTCCAGGCCGAGGGACTGACAACCTCAAATTCTACGACTACAAGGATGATGGGCTGATTACATCGTCTTCACATCTCTACTGTTCCTGCCTACTTTCTGTATTCGACTGAAGAAGCCTACTGTGTAGGCGAAACGTTTCGGAATAAAGTTGTCTAACTGTTGCATATGTGTCTTACCTAATGACCTGACTAGGTTGGGTGCATAGGCTTTAAGCCGGTAGAAGACTTGGACCTGCCTCGCATGGGCCAGTAGGCCTTCTGCAGTGTTCCTTCGTTCTTATGTTCTTATGTTCTTAACACTGAAGACACAGTGTAACACTGAAGTCACGTATAACACTGAAGACACGTGTAACACTGAGACACATGTAACACTGAAGACACTGTGTAACACTGAAGACACGTGTAACACTGAAGACAGTGTAACAATGAAGATACAGTGTAACACAGAAGACACAGTGTAACACTGAAGACACTGTGTAACACTGAAGACACGTGTAACACTGAAGACAGTGTAACAATGAAGATACAGTGTAACACAGAAGACACAGTGTAACACTGAAAACACAGTGTAACACTGAAGACACGTGTAACTCTGCAGACACGTGTAACACTGAATACACAGTGTAACACTGAAGACACAGTGTAACACTGAAGAAACGTATAACACTGAAGACACTTGTAACACTGAGACCCGTGTAACACTGAAGACACTGTGTAATACTGAAAACACAGTGTAACACTGAAGACACGTATAACACAGAAGACACAGTGTAACACTGAACACACGTGTAACACTGAAGACACATGTAACACTGAAGACACAGTTTAACACTGAAGACACGTATAACACTGAAGACACGTGTAACACTGAAGACACGTGTAACACTGAAGACACATGTAACACTGAAGACACAGTTTAACACTGAAGACACGTATAACACTGAAGACACATGTAACACTGAAGACACAGTTTAACACTGAAGACACGTATAACACTGAAGACACGTGTAACACTGAGACACGTGTAACACTGAAGACACTGTGTAACACTGAAGACACAGTGCAACACTGAAGACACGTATAACACGGAAGACACGTGTAACACTGAAGACACAGTGTAACACTGAAGACACGTGTAACACTGAAGACAGTGTAACACTGAAGACACAGTGTAACAGTGAAGACACGTATAACACATAAGACACAGTGTAACACTGAAGACACGTGTAACACTGAAGACAGTGTCACACTGAAGACACGTATAACACTGAAGACACGTGTAACACTGAGACACGTGTAACACTGAAGACACTGTGTAACACTGAAGACACAGTGCAACACTGAAGACAGTGTAACACTGATGACAGTGTAACACTGAAGACAGTGTAACACTGAAGACACGTGTAACACTGAAGACACGTGTAACACCGAAGACACGTGTAACACTGAAGACACAGTGTAACAGTGAAGACACGTATAACACATAAGACACAGTGTAGCACTGAAGACACGTGTAACACTGAAGACAGTGTAACACTGAAGACACGTATAACACTGAAGACACGTGTAACACTGAAGACAGTGTAACACTGAATACACGTGTAACACTGAAGACACAGTGCAACACTGAAGACAGTGTAACACTGAAGACAGTGTCACTCTGAAGACACGTATAACACTGAAGACACGTGTAACACTGAAGACACAGTGTAACACTGAAGACACGTGTAACACTGAAGACACAGTGCAACACTGAAGACAGTGTAACACTGATGACAATGTAACACTGAAGACAGTGTAACACTGAAGACAGTGTAACACTGAAGACAGTGTAACACTGAAGACAGTGTAACACTGAAGACAGTGTAACACTGAAGACAGTGTAACACTGAAGACAGTGTAACACTGAAGACAGTGTAACACTGAAGACAGTGTAACACTGAAGACAGTGTAACACTGAAGACAGTGTAACACTGAAGACAGTGTAACACTGAAGACAGTGTAACACTGATGACAGTGTAACACTGAAGACAGTGTAACACTGAAGAAATGGAATGACAAAGCTCGATTTGCTGAAGGTTTAATGCGTAGCATTCATACCTGCGGGTTACCTGTAGTAGTCTCCGGGATCATCCCCTTCCCCCCACGGCCCGGTCCCAGACCAGTGACACAGCCAGAGAAGTATGAGCATGTGTTGAAGCCGAGTGGTCACTGTGACCACTGTTGGCAACGCACATCCCACCAGTCACATTCCTACACATCATTCTCATCAGCTAGTGGGAGGAACTTAGTTCTTTAACAGGATTTAAAGCCTATCGATTATACTACAGTGAAGTGTTTGCAAGTGTATGTAACATGTTTACTACCAGTTAGCAATACCGTAATAGCTGCAATAGTGACAGAAATAGACTCTCAGTGTACATACACTGAGGAACATTCTAATCTCAGTGTGCATACACTGAGAAACATACTCTTCTCAGTGTACATACACTGAAAAAAATACTCCTGTCAGTCTATATATCCTGATAAACTAGACACTAGTGTAACACTTGGGTATCTTTGTTTTGGAAAAGTTTCACCATCCAGTGGCTTCCTCAGTCCAATACAGAGAAGATTAATAAAGCACACACGACTAGTCTAGTTACTTTGTTTACCTAACTATAGTTGGTAGACGTCCTCACAGCAGCACCTGACTGGTTCAGCAGGACGCAGGAAGAAGTCAGAAGGGACTGCAACATTCTTCACGAAGTTCCTGCTCCAGTCTCCATAAACTGTAACTCTTTCCGCATCTGTTGTAACTTCGCCTGGTGTGCTGGGAAACACTTTGATGGTTTAGCATCACTTACGCTGATGTCAGGCACACCACCGGAGTTACTTTAGAAAGATCGAGGGTATGATTCTCTATGTTATCTGACACGATTTTGAGTTACTGTAAATCATTCTCACCTTAATATCAACGGCTTCCTGAAGGATACCTTTCTTTAGGTATCCTTAAGGCATCCTCTAATACATATCCGACTTAAGTATTACATTTGTGGGAACGCTCAGGGCAGTTAAGAATTTGTAGGATATATATATATATATATATATATATATATATATATATATATATATATATATATATATATATATATATATATATATATATATATATATATATATGTATGTCGTGCCGAATAGGCAGAACTTGCGATCTTGGCTTAAATAGCAACGCTCATCTTGCCATATAGGACAAGCGAAAATTTGTGTATGCCATAATTTCGCCAAAATCATTCTGAATCTAACGAAAAAAATATATTTCACTGTCCTTTTTTAGTATTAAATTATTGTAAACAAACCTAAAATATATTTAGTTGGGTTAGGCTAAAATAAATTGTTCTTGTTATAATAAGGTTAGGTAAGTTTTCTAAGTTCCTTTTGGTGCAAAAATAATTTTTTTTACATTAACATTAATCAAAAAAATATATCTTTAAACTTATAAGAGAAAATTTTAGAAAGGACTTAATTTTAAATGAGTTCTTGCTAATTGACCAGTTTTACATATTCGGCACGACATATATATGTATATATATATATATATATGTATATATATATATATATATATATATATATATATATATATATATATATATATATATATATATATATTCTTTCTTTCTTTCAACGCACCGGCCGTATCCCACTGAGGCGGGGTGGCCCAAAAGAAAAAAACAAAGTTTCTCCTTTCAAATTTAGTAATATATACAGGAGAAGGGGTTACTAGCCCCTTGCTCCCGGCATTTTAGTCGCCTCTTACAACACGCATGGCCTACGGAGGAAGAATTCTGTTCCACTTCCCCATGGAGATAGGAGGAAATAAACAAGAACTAGAACTAGAAAGAAAATAGAAGAAAACCCAGAGGGGTATGTATATATACGCTTGTACATGTATGTGTAGTGTGACCTGAGTGTAAGTAGAAGTAGCAAGACGTACCTGAAATTTTGCATGTTCATGAGACAGAAAAAAGGACACCAGCAATCCTCCCATCATGTAAAGCAATTACAGACTTTCGTTTTACACTCACTTGGCAGGACGGTAGTACCTCCCTGGGCGGTTGCTGTCTACCAACCTACTAATATATACATATATATATATATATATATATATATATATATATATATATATATATATATATATATATATATATATATATATATATCTATATATACAAAACAACCACTGGAAAAATAGTGAAGTTCCAAGCTCTATCGTGATTTATTACATTATCAAGGACCTGTAAAAATAAGAACAGCAGAAGACCTATTATGCTGAAAAATCACCTCACATACGATAATACACTCGGATGGGATGATTGAGGACTTGTCAAACATAGCTTAAATTCTTCCCAAATTTTATTAATTATAAATGACTCTAACTTGTATAACCCTAAACCAATATTCCTATTTAAATCAAAAACTATATTTTAAGAATTATGATTCAATTACATTTTTCTCAACCAAAGACCTGTTTGATACAACTTTCTCGGCTTTTTGAAAATCTGTTGGATGGTTAAAATATTTCATATGAATAAACAGAGCATTAGGCTCTTGTCCAGTTATAACGCTATATTTATGCTGTTGTAATCTTATTTCAAGGTTGTTTCCAGTTTGACAGTAATAAACTTTATTACATTTCTTATAGGGAATCTTGAAAAACAGCCTTAAGCATTTTTGGGATAATTTTTAATCAGAAGTTTTTATCCTGTATCAATACTTTTAATACAACTTTGATTTTAAAATTCTTCTAAATACTCTGGGCTGCAGATACACAAGGCTCTCAGAAACACTGTAAGGAAAACATTGCTTTTAACCCTATACCCATGATTAGAATAATAGTGAATGTATGAAGATGTAATCAATAAGATATTTATCACTGCCACAAATCTGAGATATCCCAGGGATTTTCTTGAAAAGGCCCTATTGTCAGCTAGGAAGACTATGTACAGGACTGAACCTAAAGAAATGCCTTCCATGGAAAATGTACTGGTTTTACTCTACAGTGAGAATTTGGTCAACCTCAACCTGCGTGAGGCACTAAAATGTTTCAGAATAAACATTACCCTCAAAAACAATGGGACAGTGGAACAGAGGTTGATTAGGAACACACCATCTAATAGTGTTGCTAATAATAGTGGTGTTTGCATTCTTTCCCCTGTCTCATACTGGACAAACTTGGAAACCTCTGGTAACCAGATTAACCCAACAGCACTCAATCAGGATGGGCCAGAAGTCGGATACTATTTTCAACCATGTCACTTCTTGCAGTCACCCACCAAGGTGGGCTGTGACCCCGATCATTGTACCCAACAGTTCCGTCATGGAAAGCAACATAATTGACTCTTTGCTCTTGAAGCATGATAGGAATGCCTTATTTAATTCAAGTTATGCCACAGGACCTTGTGAGGATTTGGTGAAGTTACATGAGTGTTCTCCACACCTTTCTTGCATGCTTTGTCTGTCATGAACATGAGAAGCAAATCAATTTAGCAACAGCTGCATAATGGCACCGTATGGGTACAGGTACACAAGGTTAAGTGACTGCAAACAATGATTGCAACTAATTTAATGGATTACAGGCTCTCTCTACCCTACACCATATGGGGGGGGAGGGTGAGGACGGGGGTGGTAGCGAATGGACCGGTGTCTCTCATATCTGAGAGAAGTTGGCTGGTGTCACCACGCTACCATATTCCAAGAAAACTTTCCTTCATTTCTCCTGTTGCTATTCTTGCAACATTGCATAGCTCCTGATGATGCATGGAGACGTGTGAAGTTGAATGACAGCTGCCACTCAAGTTTTCCCTGTGGTTGTTTTGCATCTGTTATCGCTGGTTTGCGATTATTGCAGTATATGCAAATATATAAAATATGAGGTCCAGGTACTTCTTTTGCGGAATGTTGTTTTTTCTCAAATTCTGAAGGATTTTGCGCTTATGATAGCCAGACATATGAACTGTATGTTGAATCTTCAACTCTCGTCTAGTTTAGGGGACAACAGAACGTTGATTTATACTGTTGTCAAAATTGTTATCCTTTTGTCATCGGTGTAAGAACCTCCTGTGTATAATGACTCTTCTCTAGAGGCAGTGTATAATGACTACTCTAGAGACAGTGTATAATGACTCTGCTCTAGAGGCAGTGTATAATGACTACTCTAGAGACAGTGTATAATGACTCTGCTCTAGAGGCAGTGTATAATGACTCTGCTCTAGAGGCAGTGTATAATGACTACTCTAGAGACAGTGAATAATGACTCTACTCTAGAAACAGTGTATAATGACTCTATTCTAGAAGTAGTGTATAATGACTCTACTCTAGAGGCAGTGTATAATGACTACTCTAGAGGAAGTGAATATTGACTCTACTCTAGAGGTAGTGTATAATGACTACTCTAGAGGCAGTGTAATGACTCTACTGTAGAAGCAGTGTATAATGAATATTCTAGAGGCAGTGAATAATGACTCTACTCTAGAGGTAGTGTATAATGACTCTACTCTAGAGGCAGTGTATAAAGAGTACTCTAGAGACAGTGAATAATGACTCTACTCTTGAGGCAGTGTATAATGAGTCTACTCTAGAGGCAGTGTATAATGGCTCTACTCTAGAGGCAGTGTATAATGACTACTCTAAAGGCAGTGTATAATGACTCTACTCTAGAAGCAGTGTATAATGACTCTACTCTAGAGACAGTCTTTGACTTGGAATTTGTGACTGTAAAAGATACTCAGGACCTTCTCTCAGTATATTAAATAAGATTTTGTTCCTTTGTTTACTTTGTCGGTGTAGCGTATATGGTGAAGTTTCTGGTCTGTATACATAATCTCTTGTTGTAGATTATCTTTTCTATGCCTACCGACCAGTTTTACATACCTTCCACTAAGGGGGTTGGGGGGCCTATGGCCTAGTTCTGGCAAGTGCCCGACAAAAGGCAGGCACTTAAGTCTATCCTGGTGCCCAGACCTCTGTCTCACTTCCCGTCCAGCAGACCTGCAGTCAACTTCAAGCTTCTCTCCTCTTTAGGACTGGCTCCGGCTACCCCAACACGTGTCTGCCTTGTGTACGTACTCGAAAATAAAGCCCAATTATAGTCTACACATGTATATGTAACCTCCACGCTGTCGCTCCAGCATATTCATCTACCTACCTACCTACCTACCTACCTACCTACCTGCCTACAAGACATGATAACATATTTGCTCGTTTTTATTTTCTTTCTGTGTTCGAGTTGTTTTTAGGTTTTCTCACCAACTAATTTTTTATACAGACATACTATGCTCCTGTATTTAGATTTTTCATGCACTGCTTCGGGTGAAGGTTGGCGGTCAGGTTATGTCTCATAGTGTGTTGTGTATTTTGTCAGAAATACCGACAATTTGGTTTAAAAAAGGCTCGTAAGCGAGCACTAGAATATATTAGAAAACGATTCAAGCAAATATGTTCCCAGAACCGAAATGTTTTCTTATAAATATTTTCTGAAGTTTGTTCACGAGTTGTTTAAACCAAATTGTCGGTATGAATTACCAATGTTTCTTACGCTTTAATGAAGTTCTAATCGGAATATATTGTATATGAGATAATTATGTCTCGGATTAGCTCCTCATCGTTCGTCATGATCAAATATAGTGTAACTTGGTTTCCAGTGTGTGTTATGGCTCTTTGGTTCTATACAATAAAAAATATTATCTTAACTGATAATTCCCTGGTGTGTGTCTGCTGTGCTAGAAGACTTCCAGATGCTGTTTCTGGAACATTGCTGCTTTCTGCCGCCTTTCAAGATACATTTAGAACACTGAAATCTGCAAGGAGGATATTATTTAGTTTAGGATTTTCAGAGCATTCATGATAACTATCTGTTCACTAAATTCCTGTATCATTGTGCTTACCATTCGAACCCAGGATACTATAGAATAAAATCAAGGATCTCTCAGCTTAGTAAAACCCTCAGCTCACAGAATTTAACATGAATAGCTACCGTGATGCAGGCAGGCAACATACCCACACACCTCATTAACCTTCCTGGGACCTGACCCACATTTCATGCTCCACTGATTTTTTCACACTCCATTAGAATCATGATCATATGAGGTCGCATCCTACCAGTCTTGAGAGTGGCCTTCCTCTCTACGTGACTGCCTTTCATCTCCTTCCAGGCTTTTTGCCTGAACGACGGTCATCTCTTAAAGAGGTTCCTTGCCTCCGGTAAGGGACTCTTGATTCAAGAAATTGGACCTACCCGACCCTGTTTTGGGGATATACATGTTTGATTATGGGTAAAAGGAAGTCTATGACACCTGAAACTATAGATCAAATCATAGGACTTCACAAAGCTGGGCACCAGATGAAAGAAATAGTGAAGAATGTTGGGAGTGTGTAAGCGTTGAGTGAAGAAATGGGTGCAGATTTTCAAGGCTGGTGGCAATGTCGAGTTACCATCTGCCAAACCTCGGCCTGGCTCCTCGAAGAAGACATCTGTTTGTACCTTAACTGTGCTAAAGAAGCAGGTAGAGAGTACACATAAGATAACTGCTAGAGAATTGAAAGAAAAGAATCCACATCTCTTTGAGGTGCCTGTAAGAACTGTTAACAGACGTGTGTCAGGGCTGGGCTACAGTAGTCACTGCCAGGTTAAGAAACCAATCCTCTTCAAGCCACAGAAAAAACGTAGGCTGGATTATGCATAGAAATATCTTCACTGGAATCCTCAACAGTGGTATTCAGACCACTGTTGAGTGATGAAGCTTCACTGGAGTGAGTTGCTTCATCACTGGAGTGATGAAGCAACCTTCACCGCCACCTGTAACCATGGGTGACATGTGTACCTGCCCAGAGGTAGTGACCCACTAGACCCCTACTACACCTGTGAGACCACCAAACACCCAGACTCACTCATGGCTTGGAGGTGTTTCAGTGCTCAGGGTGTTGTGAACTCATTGTGTTTCCCAAAAACCAGTATATGAACCAGAATAATTACCCGGAGTTATTGTGTGACAATTTAGCTGAGGCATTTGACAAGTGTTGGCTAGGGTTTTTATGCAGGACGGTGCACCGTGTCATACCGCCAAATCTGTAGTTCAATGTCTTAAGGACTGTAAAGTGAGGTTCTTTAATGACTGGCCAGGCAATTCTCCAGACCTAAACCCTATTAAGAACCTCTTGTCAATAGTTAAACGAATTTTACTGGGCAAGGATATCAGTTCCATCCTGTGGCTGGAGGCTGCTTTACATGAGGCATGGAATAATATACCTCCCCAAACCCTCAAGAATTTGTGTCTTCGTACACGGTTGAGGGACGTGATTAAGTGTAAAGGACGCAGCACCAAGTATTAAAACCTCAGTAAGTGGGCAAATATATATATTATAATATTTCATGGTACATGTTTGTGTTTTGGTACGTGTGTGGGGGAGGGGCGGCATAATGCCATGACTAGCACTGTACATGCTCATGTTCTCTCTGAGTTCTGAACTTTAACAGTAAAAGATTTGTTTTTAACAAATTTGCTTTTTATGTTACACACTGTCTATCTTTGTAATTACCTGTATGTCGAGGACGCCATACGTAAGCGTCACCGAGCTGTTAACATACACTAGTCATGATGCCATGGACTTCAAATACTGTCAGGTTAGCAGAGTTCAAACCCTGCTAGACACCCACAGTGAGGGGGCAGGCAGTCAGACACATACCCTCAGACAGACAGGACAAGACTGCAGGCTGGGTTTCCTACCACCTGTTCTCAATATGCCAGTTTACCGTCTGAGTGATTATTATTTACCACCTACACTCCAGTAAAAGAGCCCTGCCGACACTGGAGGTGGGAAGTACAGTGCCTGAACTCTGAAGGATGGGTGTTGATATACTGCAGTTTTCTTTTTTAACTGTTGTATAGGCGCGCCTCTGGCAAGACAATGATAGAGTGAATCATGATGAAAGTGTTTCTTCTTTTTCGGCTCACCTTGCCTTGGTGGGAAACGGCTGATGTGTTAATAAAAAAAATAAAATAATGATAATAATCCTTCCAGGATTATTATCCTTCCAGGATTATTCATACGTGTTGACTGCATCTCTTAGAAAAGATAGAGAGAGACTGTCCAAATAAAGGCTTCATCTTCTCTCTTGAACATTAAAATGGTATAAAATACCGACAGGTTGTTAGGTAAGACACATATGCAACAGTTAGGTATCTTTATTATGAAACGTTTCGCCTACACAGTAGGCTTCTTCAGTCGAGTACAGAAAAGTTGATAGAAGCAGAAGAGACTTGAAGACGATGTAATCAGTCCATCACCCTTAAAGTTTTGAGGTGGTCAGTCCCTCAGTCTGGAGAAGAGTATTGTTCCATAGTATGAAACAATATGTTTCATACTATGGAACAATGCATATGCAGACGACTGTACACTGACATTCACTTATCCAAGAGAAGAAATGCCAGCTGCTCTAAGCTACATCAATCACCAGCTGAGAGCTATATCAGCTTGGGGAAATAGATGGCAAGTAACATTTGCACCTGAGAAAACGCAAATGATGATCGTCTCTAGGCACCATGATGGTAATGCTGGTGCAGTAGTAAGGATGAATGGGAGGATGTTGGCACCTGGAGAAGAAGTTGATATCCTTGGGGTGAAATTTGACTCCAAACTAACCATGAAGAACCATGTTGTAAATCTTGCAAACAAGGCAGCCAGGAAGCTTACAGCACTTCGACGTATCTCGCATCTGCTTGACAGTAGGGGTTGCAAGATCCTGTATGAGGCACAAGTACGCTCACACCTTGAGTATGCTCCACTTTCTTGGTTTGCCTGCCCCCCTCTCATCTGCGACTGCTTGACAGAGTAGAGAACTGAGCAAGACGTCTCATCTCTCGCCTGGACCCATCCTGGATAGATCTGTCATTTCAGCAGAGCCTTCAACATAGGAGGGATGTGGGTGGCCTTACTGTTATGTACAAGGCCAATATTGTCAAAATACCACACTTGGATCCACTTCGAGGACAGCGTGAAACAAGCTTTTGTGCCACAAGATGGGCAGAAAGCAGCAACTTCACACTGGCTGTACCCTTCTCCAGAACATCACTCCATCTGAGATCATACATACCCAGGATGACTCGAGTATGGAACACATTCGTACAGCATAATGATGTCAACGAGATAAAGTCAGTTGATCAAATGAAAATGCTGACCCACAGATGGCTCCAACTTCATCCTGTTCCCTACTTGTATGTCTCATAACAATAAAAATGCTTTCAAATGAGCTGATGTAGGTAACAGCTCTTAGCTTGTCAATATAGTTAAGAATCCTTAACCTGTAAATAGCTGTCAATAAAGCTAGGGATCCTTAACCTTGTCAAACCCTGTGTCAAAAAAAAAAAAAAAAAAAAAAAAAAAAAAGATCCTTGTGGTACGCCACTTGTTACAGATCCCCACTCAGATTTAACCCCATTTAAGCATACTCTCTGCTTCCTATTAGTGAGCCATGACTCGATCCATAACAGCACTTTTCCCCTAATGCCATGAGCTGCCACTTTCTTTAACAGTCTCTGGTGCGGTACTCTATCAAAAGCCTTACTAAAATCTAAATTAACAATATCGAATTCTTGACCATGATCAATGGCCTCAAAAGCTTTACTGAAGAAGAAATTAAGACACAGGTGCAACATCTGGGTATCTTTATTGTAGACGTTTCGCCATCCAGTGGCTTTATCAATACAAATTCTAGGACATAACTTGAAGACAGTAGGACTATATACAGAAGAAGATTAATAAATTAGTTAGGCAGGGACGGCCCCTCGTGAATCCATGCTGGATACATTAATCAAGCTATGCTTATCCAGAAGGCTTCTTATATTATCGGCTATAATTGACTCTAGTAATTTGCCTACAATTGAGGTTAGGCTTATTGGGCGGTAATTTGAGGGTAACGACTTGTCCCCTGTTTTAAAAATAGGAACTACATTAACCTTCTTCCACGTATCAGACACTACACCTGTTTGAAGAGAAATATTATAAATATTAGTCAATGGTTCACAAAGTTCCATTTTACACTCTTTAAGAATCCTGGAAAAAAGTTCATCAGGGCCCGGGGATTTATTTTGCTTTAATCGGTCTATCTGTTTGATAACCAATTCGGTAGTGACTATGATATTGCATAATTTATCATCATCAGGCCCACTATAAAAATTATACCAGTTAGTGTCCTCCTGAGTGAAAACAGAAAATAATTATTAAGAATTGAGCACATTTCATTCTCCTTGTCAGTGAGATGCCTAGAAATATTTTTAAGGGCACCTATCTTATCTCTAACTTTTGTTCTATAAACCTGGAAAAAACTTTTCGGGTTAGTTTTCGAATCCCTAGCAACTTTAATTTCACAGTCCAGTTTAGCTTTTCTTATCCCCTTTTTAATGTCCGTCTCAATGTCAATATACTGATTCATAAGGTGACCCTCACCTCTTTTGATACGCCTATAAATTCCTTTCTTCTGTCCTAAAAGATATTTGAGCCTATTATTCATCCATTTTGGGTCATTTCTATTCGATCTAATTTCTTTATACGGGAAAAATGTTCTTTGGACAGCATGTATAGTGCTTAGAAAACTCTCATATTGATAGTTCACTTTGTTACCACAATCAACAGATGATAAGTGTTCTCTAAGCCCATTGTAATCTGCTAAGCGAAAATCTGGGACTGTTACTGAGTTATCCCTAATATTATACTTCCATTCAATGCTAAAGGTAATTGATTTGTGGTCGCTAGCACCAAATTTTTCTGAAATTTCTAAATTATTAACAAATGACTCCTTGTTTGCCAGAACTAAGTCAAGCAGGTTATCACCCCTTGTAGGCTCTGTAACAAACTGCTTCAAATAACAATCCTGAACTACTTCTAAAAAGTCATTAGATTCCAAATTTTCTGTCAAAAAATTCCAGTCAATCTGATTAAAGTTAAAGTCTCCTATAATTACAACGTTATCGTGCCTTGTGGCCTTAACAATTTCCTCCCACAGTAGTCTTCCTTGGGTCTCTATCCAAGTTTGGGGGACGGTATATCACACCTAAAATCAATTTTTCTTGCCCCTCTGAAAATTCTACCCAAACAGACTCTGTATGTGTTTCGGACTTTATACCAGTTTTTATGCAACAATTTAAACGATCTCGGACATAGAGTGCCACCCCCCACCCCCCTTTCCGATATTTCTGTCTACTTGGAACAATTTAAAACCCTGAATGTGACATTCAGCAGACATGTCCATATTTTTCATATTAAACCACGTCTCAGTTATGGCAAAAACATCAATGTTACCAGCACTTGTAATTATTCTCAATTCGTCCATCTTATTTCTCGTACTACGACTGTTAGTATAATATATTTTCATAAACCCTCCCTTCTCTTTTTTGTTCCTGCTGATTTCTGTTCCTCCACTATGCCTGTTACTCTCCTTATCATACCTAATGCCATTGGCTTTCCTATGTTCACCAATAATTCTTCCTTATTCTTCCTATAACTGGTTTCCTTAAAATTCACACTATCGCTACACTCAGAATACATTGATTTTCCACACAAACCCATACCACTATCTATTTCTAGTTTAAAGTACTAACAGCTCCCTCCACTGCAGTTGCCAGTGCCCCCACCCCAAACCTAGATAAGTGAACCCCATCCCTGGCATACATGTCATTTCTGCCATAGAAGAGGTCCCAGTTGTCTATGAATGTTACTGCATTTTACTTACAGTGTTTGTCCAGCCAGCAGTTGACACCAATTGCCCTGGACAACTATTCATTTCCAACTCCTCTCCTAGGCAAAATCCCACATATCACAGGGTTCCCACCCTTCTTCCTAATTATCTCTATTGCTGTCCTATACCTGCTAATCAAGTCTTCACTCTTACGTCTGCCAACATCGTTGCCTCCAGCACTGAGGCAGATAATAGGATTACTCCCATTACCTTTCACGATGTCGTTCAGACGGCTAACAATATCCCCCATACCAGCCCCAGGAAAACATACCTTCTGCCTCCTCTTCCTGTCGCTAAGACAGATGGGGAAACATAGGTACTCTGCCAGGTAGTTGCTGGAGGAACTTGAAATATGAATCAGTGGTTGTGTTCTCCGCTAGTTGATTCACTGCTGCCAGACACTGTCAACTTCCTCATGTCACTCCTCTCATGCTAGTCGCTTGAAGTTTGATTCATTGTTGCCGAACTCGGTCATCTATCAGGGGTCACATATCTCATGTTAGTTCCTAGTTGATATACTGAATGACGTCAGTGGCTTGCAAGTAGGGATGGGACGATACCGATACCAAAATTTTAGATACCAATACCAAATTTTACCCATACCGATACCAAAATTTTCCCAATACCGATATCCAATATCAATACCGATACGTTTAGTATATATTAAATAACATCATTTCTCTGGGGTGATAATGTTATTACTCATTACTTGAATAAACTGTTTACAAAACCGACAAGTTGATAAATGAGACACTAGTGTAATATTTGTGTATCTTGATTCTGGGAACGTTTCACCAGCCAGTGACTTCCTCAGTAGAGTGCAGAGAAAGCTGGAAGATCAGGAAGATCTGAAATAAAAGAGTACAGCTTTTACAGCTAGAGGACTGTGAACTGAGAGAACTGTGAACTGAGAGAACTGTGAACTGAGAGAACTGTGAACTGAGAGAACTGTGAGCTGAGAGAACTGTGAGCTGAGAGGATTGTGAGCTGAAAGAACTGTGAGCTGAAAGAATTATGAACTGAGAGAACTGTGAGCTGAGAGGACTGTTAGATGAGAGAACTGTGAACTGAGAGAACTGTGAACTGGGAGCTGAGAGGATTGTGAATTGGGAGAACTGTGAGCTGAGAGGACTGTGAGCTGAGAGAACTGTGAACTGAGAGAACTGTGAGCTGAGAGGATTGTGAACTGAGAGAACTGTGAGCTGCGAGGACTGTGAGCTGAGACAACTGTGAACTGAGAGAAGTGTGAGCTGAGAGATTGTGAACTGAGAACACTGTGAGCTGAGAGGACTGTTACCTTAGAGAACTGTGAACTGAGAGCTGAGAGGATTGTGAATTGAGAGAACCGTGAGCTGAGAGGATTGTGAGCTGAGAGAACTGTGAGCTGAGAGAATTGTGAACTGAGAGAACTGTGAGATGAGAGGACTGTTAGATAAGAGAACTGTGAACTGAGAGAACTGTGAACTGAGAGCTGAGAGGATTGTGAATTGGGAGAACTGTGAGCTGAGAGGACTGTGAGCTGAGAGAACTGTGAACTGAGATAACTGTGAGCTGAGAGGATTGTGAACTGAGAGAACTGTGAGCTGCGAGGCCTGTGAGCTGAGACAACTGTGAACTGAGAGAATTGTGAACTAAGAGATTGTGAACTGAGAACACTGTGAGCTGAGAGGACTGTTACCTTAGAGAACTGTGAACTGAGAGCTGAGAGGATTGTGAATTGAGAGAACTGTGAGCTGAGAAAACTGTGAGCTGAGAGGACTGTGAAATGAGAGAACTGTGAGCTGAGTGGACTTTGAGCTGAGAGGACTGTGAGGTGAGAGAACTGTGAAATGAGAGAACTGTGAGCTAAGTGGATTGTGAGCTGAAAGGACTGTGAGCTGAGAGAAATGTGAACTAAGAGAACTATGAACTAAGACAACTGTGAGCTGAAAGGACTGTGAACTGAGAAGACTGTGAGCTGAGAGAACTGTGAACTAAAAGAACTGTGAGCTGAGAGAATTATGAACTGAGAAAATTGTTAGCTGAGAAGTCTGTGAACTGAGAGAAATGGAAACTGAGAGCTGAGAGGATTGTGAATTTGAGAAGACTGTGACCTGAGAGGACTGTGAGCTGAGAGAACTGTGAACTGAGAGAACTGTTAGCTGAGAGGACTGTGAGCTAAGAAAACTGTGAACTGAGAGAACTGTGAGCTTAGTGGAATGTGAACTGAGATAACTGTGAACTGAGAGGACTGTGAGTTGAGAGAACTGTGAACTAAGAGAACTGTGAGCTGAAATATAATATAAATATATAAATATAATCTTTATTTACTACAAGTACATGTACATGGTATACAGTCCTAGCTGACAACAATGACATACTACTATATAGAAAGCCACTTGTTATGCTGAGCATCTCGGGCAAATTAGGTCAGTGTCCCAGGATGCGACCCACACAAGTCGACTAACACCCAGGTAACCATTTTACTGATGGGGAACATAGACAACAGGTGGAAAGAAACACGTCCAATGTTTCTACTCTGGCTGGGAATCGAACCCAGGCCCTCACCGTGTGAAGCGAGAGCGTTAACCACCAGGCCACCAGGACTGTGAGCTGAGATGACTGTGAGCTTAGAGAACTGTGAAGTAAGAGAACTGTGAGATTGGCGGACTGTGAGCTGAGAAAACTGTGAACTGAGAGAACTGTGAGCTGAGAGGATTGTGAACTTAGAAAACTGTGAGCTGAGAGGACTGTTACCTGAGAGAACTGTGAACTGAGAGCTGAGAGGATTGTGAATTGAGAGAACTATGAGCTGAGAAAACTGTGAGCTGAGAAAACTGTGAGCTGAGAGGACTGTGAAATGAGAGAACTGTGAGCTGAGTGGACTTTGAGCTGAGAGGACTGTGAGGTGAGAGAACTGTGAAATGAGAGAACTGTGAACTGAGTGGATTGTGAGCTGAGAAGACTGTGAGCTGAGAGAAATGTGAACTAAGAGATCTAAGAACTAAGACAACTGTGAGATGAAAGAACTGTGAACTGAGAAGACTGTGAGCTGAGATGATTCTGAGCTGAGAGAACTGTGAAGTAAGAGAACTGTGAGATTAGTGGACTGTGAGCTGAGAAAACTGTGAACTGAGAGAACTGTAAGCTGAGAGGACTGTGAACTGAGAGAACTGTGAGCTGAGAGAACTGTTAGCTGAGAAAACTGTGAACTGAGAAAACTGTGAACTGAAAGCCGAGAGGATTGTGAATTGAGAGAACTGTGAGCTGAGAAAACTGTGAGATGAGAGAACTGTTAGCTGAGAGGACTGTGAACTAAGAGAACTGTGAGCTGAGAGGAAAGTTAGCTGAGAGAACTGTGAAATGAGAGCTGAGAGGATTGTGAATTGAGAGAACTGTGAGCTGAGAAAACTGTGAGCTGAGAGAACTGTGAGGTGAGAGGACTCTGAACTGAGAGAACTGTGAACTGAGAGGACTCTGAACTAAGAGGACTATGAGCTGAGAGGACTATGAGCTGAAAGAACTGTGAACTGAGAAAACTGTGAGCTGAGAAGGCTGTGGAGTGAAAGAACTGTAAACTGAGAGAACTGTGAACTGAGATAACCAGAACTCAGTCAACTGCTGGCCAACACAGCTGCACTGCTGACCAACACATCTGCACTGCTGGCCAACACAGCTGCACTGCTGACCAACACATCTGCACTGCTGGCCAACACAGCTGCACTGGTAACCAACACATCTGCACTGCTGGCCAAGACAGCTGCACTGCTGACCAACACAGCTGCACTGCTGACCAACACAGCTGCACTGCTGGCCAACACAGCTGCACTGCTGGCCAACACAGCTGCACTGCTGACCAACACAGCTGCACTGCTGACCAACACAGATGCACTGGTGACCAACACATCTGCACTGCTGGCCAAGACAGCTGCACTGCTGACCAACACAGCTGCACTGCTGACCAACACAGCTGCACTGCTGACCAACACAGCTGCACTGCTGACCAACACAGCTGCACTGCTGGCCAACACAGCTGCACTGGTGACCAACACATCTGCACTGCTGGCCAAGACAGCTGCACTGCTGACCAACACAGGTGCACTGCTGACCAACACAGCTGCACTGCTGGCCAAGACAGCTGCACTGCTGACCAACACAGCTGCACTGCTGACCAACACAGCTGCACTGCTGACCAACACAGCTGCACTGCTGGCCAACACAGCTGCACTGCTGACCAACACAGCTGCACTGCTGGCCAACACAGCTGCACTGCCGGCCAACACAGCTGCACTGCTGACCAACACAGCTGCACTGCTGACCAACACAGCTGCACTGCTGGCCAACACAGCTGCACTGCTGACCAACACAGCTGCACTGCTGACCAACACAGCTGCACTGCCGGCCAACACAGCTGCACTGCTGACCAACACAGCTGCACTGCTGACCAACACAGCTGCACTGCTGGCCAACACAGCTGCACTGCTGACCAACACAGCTACACTACTGGCCAACACAGCTGCACTGCTGGCCAACACAGCTGCACTGCTGGCCAACACAGCTGCACTGCCGGCCAACACAGCTGCACTGCTGACCAACACAGCTGCACTGCTGACCAACACAGCTGCACTGCTGACCAACACAGCTGCACTGCCGGCCAACACAGCTGCACTGCTGACCAACACAGCTGCACTGCTGGCCAACACAGCTGCACTGCTGACCAACACAGCTGCACTGCTGGCCAACACAGCTGCACTGCTGACCAACACAGCTGCAGCTCACGTCTACGATACTGCAAAAATAGTTTTAACCACCAACAAATTGATGAATGAGACACTTGTGCAGTATCTGGGTGACTTTATTCTGGAGGAAACGTTTCGCCAGTCGGTTCCCTCCACAGAAGTTGCACATGTTTCATGTATCAACTTGTTTGTTGTCAAAACCGTTTTATAGATTATGTGTCAGACACAGCAACATCTTGGGATCTTGATACTGAGAATTCTCCAGTGCTGTACTAACTATATGCAGGACCTGCTTCCACTAGTGGATGTTTTCACTGGTGATCCCGCCTACTACTGCTTCGCCTCACCTGTATGCTGTATATAAGCTCCTTCTCCGTGCATATGCTTTATTTTTATCAAGATTGATAGACTGAGGGACTGATTGCCTCAAACTCCTCATCATCTTCCACCGTTCTTCCCTGAATTGGACTGATGAAGCCGCTGGCTGGCATAAATGTCTCATTTATCAATTACCTAACATCACATACCCTATGTTGCTATGTGATGTAAATTAACTTAAAATATTTACGTATTTATGTGTAAACTCAAATATTGTAGACTTATTGGGTTTACACAGTGGGGTATAAACTGCTCTTTTTTTTCACCAGATAATTAATAAATGAATTAACGAATTATGAATAGCTAACTAACACAGCTACTTAAAACGATGATGATCCTTCGCGTAACGTACTTATAGTCATGTTAATTTCAATGCCAGTAGCCAGGTTAATGAAATAACGTTACAGGTCCTTAAATAAAGGCAATAACACGGGAAAAGTGTTTTTCCCCACACATTTTGTGTGTGTGTGTGTGTGTGTGTGTGTGTGTGTGTGTGTGTGTGCGTGTGTGTGTGTGTGTGTGTGTGTGTGTGTGTGTGTGTGTGTGTGTGCGTGTGTGTGTGTGTGTGTGTGTGTGTGTGTGTGTGTGTGTGTGTGTGTGTGTGTGTGTGTGTGTGTGTGAAGTTGGCCGTTCTCCTGCAACATCAGGGTTGCCAGCACCAATATGATCTGCAGCCGGAGCAATAATTACCATCCATGATTATTCAGGACAGATCCCCTGATTAATTTTGCATTTGGGTCAGGATTAGGAAAATTAATCACTCTATTATTCAAGACTCGATTCCAGAGCTGAATATATTTGTGGGTGTGGACTGGGAGATAGAGTCTGGATCAAGGGCCAGCGGAGTGTGGACCAGTAGCTAGTGTTTGCGCCAGGGACTAAAATACGAGCCAGGGACTACAGTATGAACCAGAAACTAGTGTTTGGATCAAAATTAGATTTTTGCCGCTGAAGCGGCTGGTTAGTTCATTGTGAACTCCATATCCATCCAGTGGACTGTAGCATAAGAGAATATGGATAAAACAAAAGGCCTAAGAAATAGGCCCCAAAAAGGTTTAAAGGAATACATTTGCATTTATATCTATAGTTGACTTTTCTGTTGCATGTAAATTTAAGACATTTTCTTAATACATATCGCATCTGTTTTTCATTACTAAGATATTTTGACATATCCCATAGGTTATTATACTGTCTATCTATATTTCTCAACAGTTCGACGATTAAGCACACAGTGTTCAAGATAGTGACCACGGGGCTGGTCACATACTTGATTTGGTTTGATCATCATCTGTGTCTGACAAACTGCCAGAAGTACTTGTAACCAAGCCTAAGCCTGGCCACTATAACATCAGTTAGTCTTTTCACAATACAAGTTACTCCATTAACATATTTATTTACGTTCACGTTATCATACTGGTTATACAGCTACTCAGACTTCTAATTGCGTCCTGTAACATTCAGTTTCATTATTTACTTCTCTCCTAATGTTATTCCTAATGTTAGGCACAGATACACGAAAGTCATATTCTACATTTTCCTTCAGAGTACTTTTCTTGGGAAACTTATCAATTGTATCATGACAAAGTAATCCATTGAGTGATGGAATCCATAACAATTGTAAATTATTTTTTCCTGGATTTTTGAGTTTCTATACGTTACTCTCCAATGATCATGTTAGAATCAATATGTGAGTCAAGAGCTTTCAATGATGACATAGAATCAGTAATAATCATTGTCAAGCTCAGTGTCACAAGTTAGCTTTAGTACCATTAGGATGACAAACAATTCAGTTTGTAGTGTAGACATAACTCAACAAAGTTCCTGTCGCTTTTAACAAGGGTTGTGGCAAGAGAGGTGGCAAGGGAAGTGGCAAGGGAGGTGGCAAGGGAAGTGGCAAGGGAGGTGGCAAGGGAGGTGGCAAGGGAAGTGGCAAGGGAGGTGGCAAGGGAGGTGGCAACAGGACCGATCCAACCCTGCCAGTTGACTCCTGCTTGGGTCCATCACTGTATAAATTGTGATAAATTATTACTGCCAGTTAGGCGAGAAAATTCTTCTTGAGCAGTTGCTTTTACAAGTGATTCATGATCCAGTTCCTGACCCATGCTCTTGTTCCGGGTATTAACAGCAGTTTCTGGTCCATATTCTAGTACATGATCCAAAGTACTATCAGTGATAGGATTACTGAGCTTAACGCTATTCGGTATTCGAATGTTAAGAAATGAACCAGACCCTGTCTCTAGATATCTTACTAAATGTTTAGAAGTATAGACAGATCTAAATGAGTTATGATAACTTGCATGAACTGTATCACTGTAGACAACAAGAGCATTTCACTCCTCCATGAAACATATGTTCATTGAATATGACATACCAGCAAGTCTTCCCCAAGAAGTTTATAACTAGTAATCCTTTCCTTGGACCATGAACTAGAGTATGGACCAGTTACTTGTGTTCAAATTATCATCTTGAAGTTCATTTGACCTTCAGACAATTTGGCTCTGACGCAATAAGCTGGACTCGACAATTCGCCTTGTCACGTAATTACCAGATTTGAACACCAGTTAGCAGTTTCCATAATCTATAATTTGTTCACAATCACGTGAATGACAGGATACTGCACTTCCCTTGGTGCAAAGATACATAATGCACAAGAAGCCTTACATTTTATGTTTGATAATGCACAGGATTAAGATTTGTGAAGTTATACTTGGCTGCCTGACTGCTGTTCATTACGTATGAATAAAGACTAGTTATTTTGTTGTTCAGGTCACCATACAACTTCTGTTTTCAGTTCGATCATTCCTTTTTCTCTTCATACAAACCTGTGTTTAAACTACTGCCTGTTCCTCCAACAAATTTTTTCTGTGTATAGTCTGCCAGGAAAACAACACACTTCTTAGTCATTGCGTTTAAATAACTAATGTGTTCGTGGTGTTAGTATATATGTACACTTCATTAATGCCCTCTTCTTGGCACAAGGCTTTTGTTCTCTTCAACTTTTCACTGTAAGAAAAAATAATCATTTACTAGTCTTTCCTTACGAGATTCTCAATTTTGTAAGAGGATTCTCAGACAGACATTCACTCAGTGGCCACTTCATTAAGTACGTCCTTCTAGTGCTGGGTAGGGCCCAACTTTGCCCAAAGTAATGTCTGAAGTTTCCGTAACATGAATTCAACAAGGTGCTGGAAACATTCAGAAGAGATTCTGATCCAAACTGACTTGACAACATCACGCAATTGATGCAGATATGTGAGTTGCACATTCATGCTGCAAATCCTCCTCTCCACCACAATCAGAAGGTTTACCCCAAATTCTGATCCTTCATGTCGCAGCAGAAATCGCGATTTTTCAGACCAGATGACGGTTTTTTTCATTCTTCAACAGTCCAGTTTTGGTGAGCCTGTGCCCACTGTAGCCCCAGTTTCCTGGTTTTAACTGACAGAAGTGGAAACCGGTGAGGGCTTCTGTTGTTGTAGCCTATCTACTTAATGGGTGGATGTGTTATGCATTCAAAGATGTTCTTCTGCGTACCACTGTTGTAATAAGTGGTGATTTCAGTCACTGCCTCCTTCTAGTCAGCTTGAACCAATCTGGTCATTCATCTCTGACCACTCTTATAAATAAGGCGTTTTCGCCAAATCAATTGCCGCTGACTGGATGTTTAGTGTTTGTCACACCATTTCCTGTAAACTCTAGAGTCTGTTGTGCGTAAAAATCCCAGAAGATCAGCAGTTTCTGAGATACTCTAACCACTCCGTCTGGCACTAACAATCATTCCAAGGTCTGAGTCACTTTGATCACGTTTCTTTAACTGTCTGATGTTTGGTCTGAACAACAGCTGAACCTCTTAACCATGTCTGGATGTTTTCAGGCATTAAGGTGCTGCCATGTGATTGGCTAATGAGATATTTTCATTAACGAGTAGATGTACTGATGTACTTAATAAAGTGGCCACTGAGTGTATGTTATTCAGTAATGCTCAGCTATTGTTAAGGAATATATATATATATATATATATATATATATATATATATATATATATATATATATATATATATATATATATATATATATATATATATACTTCTGCCTTGGCACACGGCTCAACCCACAGACCATCCGCATTGGTGTTGCCGTTGGACTTGCCGCCCCTATTCTCGCCGAACACAGGTGTATTTGTGGCAGTGAAGCAGCAGACCGATTCGGTACCATGATCTTGTGTGCCGTAAATCCGAGGGAAAGATTGCAAGACATGAGGAGATTAATAATATTATCAAGAGGAGCCCCACAACAGCCGGATGTCCAGCAGTAAGGGAGCCACCCCAGCTATGCAGATCTGATGGCAGCCAGAAGCGTCCAGATGGTATCAGACTTCAAGCCTGGACAGACGGTAAGCAGGTGGCGTGGGACTACACATGTGCATCTACCTTGGCTGATACCTATCTCCAATACACCAGGGAGGAAGGAGGGGCAGCCGCCAGCTTCAGGGAGTCCCAAAAGTCTAGAAAATATGGAGAACTTGCCCAACATTATATGTTTGTTCCCATAGGCTCAGAGACCCTTGGCTTATAGGGAAAGAGTGCATCTAAGTACCTTAAGGAGCTAGGCAAAAGACTCATCAGGGTAACTAGGAATCCCAGGACAGCTAGTTTTCTGTTCCAGCGACTCAGTGCGGCTGTTCAGAGGGGTAATGCCTGCTGTATTTTGGGTACGTGCCCCAGTTCTGAAGAGCTGGATGAGATTTTCGCATTATAATCAGTGACAAGCATGTAACAATATGTACTAGACATGTATCTCTCACACCTCATGTACCGTATATGCCATTTTTATATCAACAATGGATGTCTTAAACCTTTTGTACCATATCATGGAATAAAATATACCTATTGGTGTATACATACATATATATATATATATATATATATATATATATATATATATATATATATATATATATATATATATATATATATATATATATATATATATATATCACAGTTCTCAGCCACCCTAACTGACCACATACTTTGTAACCACGCTGAGAACATTAGTCAGTCAGGCGTCATTACCACAGGTCTTAGTGATCATTTCATCATTTACTGCACTCGGAAAATCACTAGGGATAGGATAGGCCTACACAGGACAATAAAAATGAGGTCAACTAGAAACTACAGTAAAGAAACACTGGTAAATAGGCTACACAATTGTGACTGGACAGAGATAACAAGTTGCACGGACGTAAATGATGCCTGGGAAAATTTTAAAACAACGTTCACTACCATCCTTGATAATATTGCACCAGTTAAAGAGGGTAGGATTAAACGAAGAACTGAACCCTGGATGACTACTGAGATATTAGATAATATGAAATTCAGAGACCAGCTGCTAAAAAGATTTAAAGCAAACAGACAGGATATTGCAGCACTAAATGAATTCCAAAGGGTGAGGAACAGAGTGCAGAGACTTATAAAAGGGGCAAAGGCAAAGCACTATTGCTCAAAAATTGAAGAGTATAAGCATAACCCCAGAAAGCTCTGGCAACAACTAAAACAGTTGGGGTATAGCCATAAGACAGTAGATAGGTCTAACATAGTACTCACTATCGATAACGAGGTATGCCACGAAACATCTAAGGTGGCAAATTGCTTTAATTCCTTCTACACATCTGTTGCATCAACACTAGTAAGTAAACTACCAGCTGCATCAAATACCTTTAACACAGACTCTGATGAGTTTCAAACATACTATACCAATAAAAAGGTAACCCCAAACAGTTCTCAACTAGTAAGTGTATCTCATGACTTTATTCAAAAAGAACTAAGCAAGTTAAACCCAACTAAGAGCACTGGCCCGGATAACATCCCGTCTAAAAGATGGTGCTTCTGAATTGTCAATCCCTATTGCTCACATTATAAATCTATCAATCACCACTAATACCTTACCGGAGGGGTTCAAGGAGGCCAGAGCTACTCCTATCTTCAAGAAAAATAGTAGGTCTGATGTCAGCAACTATAGGCCTGTTAGTATACTCAGTATAATGTCCAAAATTATAGAGAGGGCGGTGTACTGTCAAGTAGTTAAGTACCTTAATGACAACAACATTCTCCATAGCTATCAATCGGACTTTAGAAGATCTTACTCAACCGGCACCTCCCTAATTAATCTGATGGATTACCTGAGAACTGAAATGTCAAAGGGAAACCTCACAGGTATGGTAACCTTAGACCTGCAAAAGGCCTTCGATATTGTCAACCACAATATATTATGTAAGAAACTTCAAGCTATCGGTATAGGTTCTGTAGACTGGTTTAAGTCCTACCTTAGCAACAGGAGACAAATTGTCAAAATCAACAAAACGGAATCAGAACCCCTGCCGATAACATGTGGAGTTCCCCAAGGTAGTATTCTGGGTCCCTTACTATTCTTATGTTATGTTAATGATATGCCTATCAGTGTCAGGTGCAAACTCCTACTGTATGCAGATGACAGTGCTCTGTTAGTATCAGGTAAAGACCCACAAGATGTAGCTAATGTTTTAACACTGGAACTGGAGTCCTGCAGCAAATGGTTAGTAGACAAACTATCATTACACCTCGGGAAAACTGAATCCATTCTCTTTGGCACGAAACATAAACTGAGAAGGGTAAATAATTTTAATATCCAGTGTAATGGGGAGCCCATCACCTTGGTTTCGTCAGTAAAATATTTGGGAATCCCCTTTGACCCATGCATGTCAGGAGAATTGATAGGGAACAGTGTAGTAAAGAAAGCGAATGCCAGACTGAAGTTCCTGTATAGACAAGCACCTTGTCTACCTACTGAGGCTCGCAGGACCCTATGTCTAGCCCCTATACAATGCCATATGGGTTACGCTTGCTCTTCATGGTACTCTGCCTTGACAAAAAATAAATGAAAGATAGACTGCAAATCACCCAGAACAAAATCGTAAGATTCATCCTGGGGCTGGGACCAAGAAAGCATGTAAGCCAGGATGAATTACAGCAGTTGGATATGCTGAATCTTGAAGACAGAGTAAAACAACTGAAGCTAAATCATGTTTATAAAATTGCTCACAAACAGTGTCCAGAATATCTTGCTGTCAATTTTGTCAAGGTTGGGAACCAAAGCAATCATAGTACTAGGGGGAGAGAGCACAACTTTGTAGTACCCACAGTCATTGGCCAGGCCTCAAACACCTTTTATTGTACAGCAATAAAGGAATGGAACAGACTACCCGCACATGTCAAAGCCAGTCATAGCATGAACCAGTTCAAGAAGAGTGCCAAAAGGTGTCTGATGAATGTAGCTACAGAAAGGGAGGGGAATGATTTTCTATTCTTTAGCTAACATACGTGTAAATTTGACCTTATTCCTAGTAATGACCCTCGTATTGTAGATAGTCTTAATGACCCTCGTGTAGTAGATAGTCTTTTTAGTATGATAATAAGATGTTATCTTCATTATAGAATAATAAGAAAATATTATAACCTTTATATTATAATAATAAGGTAAAAGGACCCCAATGGAAATAAGTCACTCTGTCTGACTTTTTTGGGTTATCCTAGGTTCTCTACACATATGCTGCTATGGATGATAATTCTATGTAACTGTATTTATGTATACCTGAATAAACTTACCTACTTATATATATATATATATATATATATATATATATATATATATATATATATATATATATATATATATATATATATATATATATATATATATATTTATAATACTTTCATCATTCATCACTTTCACCTCACACATACATAATTATTGTTTTTGCAGAGGCACCCAGATACAACAGTTTAGAAGCATATATAAAGATATATAACATATCCCTCCAAATTGCCAATATCCCAAACCCCTCCTTTAAAGTGCAGACATTGTACTTCCCATTTCCAGTACTCAAATCCGGCTATATAAAAATAACCGGTTTCCCTGAATCCCCTCACTAAATATTACCCTGCTCACACTCCAACAGCTCGTCAGGTCCCAAAAATCATTCGTCTCCATTCACTCCTATCTAACACGCTCACGCACGCTTGCTTGAAGTCCAAGCTCCTCGCCCACAAAACCTCCTTTCCCCTTCCCTCCAACCTTTTCGAGGACGACCCCTACCCCACCTTCCATCCCCTACAGATTTATATGCTTTCCATGTTATTCTACTTTGATCCATTCTCCCTAAATGACCAAACCACCTCAACAACCCCTCTTCAGCCCTCTGGCTAATATTTTTATTAACTCCACACTTTCTCCTAATTTCCACACTCCAGATTTTCTGCATAATATTTACACCACACATTGCCCTTAGACAGGACATCTCCACTGCCTCCAACTGCCTCCAACCGCCTCCTCGCTGCAGCATTCACAACCCAAGCTTCACACCCATATAAGAGTGTTGGTACTACTATACTTTCATACATTCCCTTCTTTGCCTCCTTAGATAATGTTTTTTGTCTCCACATATACCTCAATGCACCATTCATCTTTTTTCCTTCATCAATTCTATGGTTAACCTAATCCTTCATAAACTCGTCCGCTGACAAGTCAACTCTCAAATATCTGAAAACATTCACTTCTTCAGTATTACTTCTTTCCAATGTGATATCCAATTTTTCTTTAAATCATTTCATACCCTCATCACCTTAAATTAATCAATGTCCACTTTTAACTTTCTACCTTAACACACACTCCCAAACTCGTCCACTAACCTTTGCAACTTTTCTTTAGAATCCCCCATAAACACAGTATCATCAGCAGAAGTAACTGTGTCAATTCCCATTTTGTATTTGATTCTCCATAATTTAATCACACCCCTCTCCTAACACCCCTAGCATTTACTTCTTTTACAACCCCATCTGTAAATATATTAAACAACCATGGTGACATTACACGTCCCTGTCTAAGATCTAATATATATATATATATATATATATATATATATATATATATATATATATATATATATATATATATATATATATATATATATATAAAGAATCGCAGACGAGCGATCTTAATCTGAAGGACAAGCCACGGGGGGAGGGTAGAGATCTTTAGCTCAAGTACTTTCACACTTCTCAGTGTGTCATCAGGAGCTGTGCAATGTGGCAAGGGAGCAACCAAAGCGAGGAGAGAGGTCTCAGAGTAGCGTATGTGTCACCGGCCACGGTTACCCTTAGACTGGGTTAGTGGTCGGTGCCAACCCCACCCTACCATCATCCCCCTACTACCCATATGGGGTAGGAGGGTTTCCGAGATGTCAATTAGGAAATTATAAGATATAAAAAGCCAGCCCTAGGCTTTTTCTAATAGTTTATAACAGGTCATGTGGTTTGAGAAAATAAGTTTCTCGTTAGATATTGTAGACATGGATAGCTATTATTCTGTGTGACCTTTTCAAATAATGAAAGAAAATAATACAAAGTGCTCTTTGTCCTTTTAAATGTCCTGCTCTGAGGTACTCGAATGTTCTACCGATGTACTCAGAAGTATCTCTCCCTAAATATTGCCTACTATTTTCTCACTGGCTGTTAATATGCCATACATAGGGACTTTTATGCTTATCCGATAATATTTCTATGATCTAAATTCTACTAATACCTATTAAATTTTCCTTACGTTATCTTGTGTGCTTGTCACTGTATGGTACATTAACACCTACAGGCGTTATATAACCATCAAAACTAACGTGGTGTGAAGTTTTGGTACGTAGACGCTGGACGGGCGTCACCAGTCCATCAACCCACCTGGCATAATGAACAATCTTGTGATTTTGTATAGCATTGTTGTTTAAGATTGTGTACAATGGACTCTACTAAATAATTATCGAGCTTGTATAACACATAATTTGAGTTGTAGACAGTGACACCTACACTGCTCTGAGACCTCTCTCCCTGTTTTGGTTGCTCCCTTGCAACATTGCACAGCTCCTGATGACGCACTGAGAAGTGTGAAAGTACTTGAGCTAAAGATTTCCACCCCCACGTGGCTTATCCTTCATATATATATATATATATATATATATATATATATATATATATATATATATATATATATATATATATATATATATATATATATATATATATATAAGATTGATGTGCCAAAAATTTGTCGGTGACTCGTGTGTCCTATTTTATAAATTATAGATTAATTTAAAATTGAATCATTTAGGCATAACAGGTCGCGTGTTGGGAGCTAATGAAACGTGGCCATTTTTATTTACATATTTGTGAGTGAACACGATCTCTCTCTCTCTCTCTCTCTCTCTCTCTCTCTCTCTCTCTCTCTCTCTCTCTCTCTCTCTCTCTCTCTCTCTCTCTCTCTCTCTCTGTCTCTCTCTCTCTCTCTCTCTCTCTGTCTCTCTCTGTCTCTCTCTCTGTCTCTCTCTCACCCCTCTCTCTCTCTTTCTCTCTCTCACCCTCTCTCTCTACACAGGGTTTGTCAAGGTTAAGGATCCCTAGTTTTATTGACAAGCTATTTACAGGTTAAGGATTCCTGACTTTATTGGCAAGCTAAGAGCTGTTACCTACATCTGCTCATTTGAAAGCATTTTTATTGTTATGAGACATACAAGTAGGGAACAGGATGAAGTTGGAGCCATCTGTGGGTCAGCATTTTCATTTGATCAACTGACTTTATCTCGTTGACATCATTATGCTGTACGAATGTGTTCCATACTCGAGTCATCCTGTGTATGTATGATCTCAGATGGAGTGATGTTCTAGAGAAGGGTACAGCCAGAGTGAAGTTACTGCTTTCTGCCCGTCTTGTGGCATAAAAGCTTGTTTCACGCTGTCCTCGAAGTGGATCCAAGTGTGGTATTTTGACAATATTGGCCTTGCACATGACAGTAAGGCCACCCACCTCCCTCCTATGTTGAAGGCTCTGCTGACATGACAGATCTATCCAGGATGGGTCCAGGCGAGAGATGAGACGTCTTGCTCTGTTCTCTACTCTGTCAAGCAGACGCAGATGAGAGGGCGGGGCATGCAAACCAAGAAAGTGGAGCATACTTAAGGTGCGAGCGTACTTGTGCCTCGTACAGAAGCTTGCAACCCCTACTGTCAAGCAGATGCGAGATACGGCGAAGTGCTGTAAGCTTCCTGGCTGCCTTGTTTGCAAGATTTACATGGTTCTTCATGGTTAGTTTGGAGTCAAATTTCACCCCAAGGATATCAACTTCTTCTCCAGGTGCCAACACCCTCCCATTCATCCTTACTACTGCACCAGCATTACCATCATGGTGCCTAGAAACGATCATCGTTTGCGTTTTCTCAGGTGCAAATGTTACTTGCCTTCTATTTCCCCAAGCTGATATAGCTCTCAGCTGGTGATTGATGTAGCTTAGAACAACTGGCATTTCTTCTCTTGGATAAGTGAATGTCAGTGTACAGTCGTCTGCATATGCATGTGATTCTGGGATGAGATGAAGAAGGTCGTTGAAGTAGACATTCCATAACAATGGACCCAGCACGCTTCCTTGTGGAACACTTGCCCCAATAGGATGTCTTGCTGATTCCGTTCCATTGAGAACTACACTTAGAGATCTACCATGAAGGTAATCACTGAGGAGACATAGCGTAGAGTCTGCAATTCCCAGTGCTTGAAGTTTTGCTAAGAGGCCCTGGTGCCACACCCGGTCGTAAGCGCCAGATGAAGTGATGTTCTGGAGATGGGTACAACCAGAGTGAAGTTGCTGCTTTCTGCCACCCACATCCCTCCTGTTTTGAAGGCTCTGCTGAAATGACAGATCTGTCCAGGATTGGTCCAGGCGAGAGATGAGACGTCTTGCTCTGTTCTCTACTCTGTCATGCAGTCAACTCTGTCTGCCTCTCTCTCTCTCTCTCTCTCTCTCTCTCTCTCTCTCTCTCTCTACTCACCTGGAGTCTACCTGGAGGGTTTCTGGGGAGGATCAACGCCCCCTGCGGCCCAGTCCATGACCAGGCCTCCCTGTGGATCAAGACCTGAGCAAACAGGCTGTTACTGCTGGCCGCACGTAGTCCAACGTACGAACCACAGCCCGGCTGATCCGGCACCTACTTTAAGTATCTCTCCAGCTCCCTCTTGAAGGCAGCCAGGGGTCTATTAGTAATTTCCCTTATGCTTGGTGGGAGACTGTTGAACAGTCTTGGGCCCGAGACATTTACTGTCTTCTCTTAATGTACCAATGGTGCCCCTACTTTCATTGGGGATATTTTGCAACGCCTGCCCAGTCTTTTGCTTTCGTAGGGAGTGATTTGCGTGTGCAGTTTCGGGACCATTCCTTTTAGGATTTTCCAAGTGTAAATTATATCTCTCTCGTTTGCGTTCCAAATAGTAAAAGTCAAGAACTTTTAAGCGTTTCCAGTAGTTGATGTGTTTGGTGGAACTTATATGTACAGTGAAGGTTCTCTGCACACTCTCTAGATCTGCAATTTCCCCTGTTTTGACCGGAGATGTTAAAGTACAGCAATATTCCAGCCTAGAGAGAACAAGAGACTTGAAAAGGATCATCAGTTGCTTGGCATCTCTTGTTCTGAACCTTCTCGTTATCCATCCTATCATTTTCTTCGTAGTTGTGATGGTGGCACTGTTGTGATGGTGGCACTGCGACTGCTGGCAGCTGTTTACCACACTAGTTCACTAGTTCAAAATACTGGCATATTACTTCCCTCTTAA